>NC_039269.1:23445775-23645775 GCF_003368295.1 Carassius auratus | reverse complement strand
CTTCTCCACCCCATTTACAGAGTGAAATTCTCTGACTACCTTTATCTCGCAGGTCTGTTGTTGAATCTTCCAAAAGCTTCACATGCAGTGGCTGCAGCAGCACTTTCCACCACGCCAATAACACGGGGCTGTCTGCCGACGTGCCTGACTTTAAATCGGCGCTACTAAACACGGATATCGGCCGATGCCGATATATTAAAAAATGACAAATATCGGCCCGATATATCGGCCGAGCGATATATCGGTCGACCTCTAATTCACATTTACACCTATCCGCGAAAACGGCCAAAAACACTATTACGTATGCCAGGACAGTAGTTGGCGCTGTCATCTTAGTAAACAGTACCTGTGGGGAAGTGACGATTTTATGATGTATATGATGCGTCTCCACTGTTGGTTGTAATACTGGTGAAGTAAATCCACATTTTGCTAAAGAAGCATTAGCAAACTATACCATGTATTCTGCCATTGTTTTGTATGTTTTGTTCACGCTTGCAACACATACTGTGCATGTCTACATGCCTAACATATACTATGCACACGTATATACATATTCATTGTGTCACCGTATTCAAAGATTTCCATATTGGGTGTTTACACGGAAATGATAACGGGGCCATTTTCAAAAACGTGCACTTTGAAAATATGCATTTTCAGTCCCTAAATGGACCGCCATGGTCATGTAAACGAAAATAAAAAGCTTTCCGTTTTTGGCTGAAAACACTGTGTTGTAAACAGCCCCTGAGGTGAGAGATCAGAGGAGAGCAGTGGTACAGCCGCAGTGGGGCTGAGTGGAACAATGGCCAAGAGCCGAGAGACCGGCTGCCACAGGCTTCCCCCAACTGCACTCACTTCGGCCCTTCATAAATCACTTTTATGCCGTCTGCCGCTCAGCAGCTTTACCCACTCCATGATGGAATGCTTAAAGGGCTGAGGATCAGGGGAGAGATAAATAGACCCAAGAAAAAAAAAACAGAGTGAGGGATCTAGTGTTATCATCAAGTACACTGAATATGGACGGTGTGTTTAGGGTGTTTTTAACCTGAAGAACAAAACCAAATGTCTTGATTCATCCACCTGCCTTAAAGTTGCTGTACAATGTCAATTAAGAAATTAAATCTTGGTCTCTAGACAGGTCTGTTGTATGTAATTAATCCCATCTAGACTTAAGAGCTGTGCCATAACTAATCAGACAAATAACATTAAAAAAGTAATTTGTCTTTTTGCCCAAACCCCAAGGCCCATAGTAATTAAAACCCCTCCTTAACTCAATACTTATTACCATTCCGTCAGTCAGGTACTGGTGTGATTGATGAGATCTCCTGTTACAGGGGTACCTGAACTCAGCACTTCCGGGACTACTTTCAAAACTACAGAGAATTACCCACGGGTGGTGCACCCGGTCAAAGCACTAACTGTCAGGATGAAGCTGAGTCAAAGTTCTCGTGTCTGGAAATTTTAGCTGTGCAACATTTGCAGTGAACTGTAGTAAAACGTTACACATTTCAGTATGGCATAAGTGAGATTTGTTCATTACAAAAAATTTTTTTTTGCAACTTAAACATAAGTCCAGGAGGTTGTACCAGGACCTCTGTGATGGACACAGCTTCAATAGCTTTTTTCCCCCCCAATTTGTTTTAAACTGCAGAAGAGAAGTACAATACAACAAAAGTTATTCATTATTGGCCCTGTTTCTCTGATCAATAACCGGCTCAACTAAAAATTCACAATTTATGACCTAAAGGAGGAAATTAGATGGTGCATTTGTATGGTATATGCAAGGAACGCTTTCTCTGTAATCGAGTGAGTGGAATTTAAATCAAGAGACAACTGACATGAAAAAAAAGGGCTTACCAGACCAATAGATTCCCCTCACTGATGGAGACGTTAAGCCCAGGTATTCATTCTGATGATAGCCTCCATTCACATCACATGCATCAAAATAATGTCTGTCACTGCAAAGCTTATTAAAGTCCCACTCTCAAAACCTAAGCAAAAACAGCTATATTTTCATTTAGAAGAGGTATGGCTTTCTCTGAAGATTAATTTTAGAAGGTCTCATGTTTGGGGTTGATGTTTTTACATTTTCTTGAATAAGTGGTTCACTGACTGCTAGTTTTAGCAGCCCCATGAACTTTAAAATGTGTCTCTTTTTAAGGTGCTGTTTGGCTAAGGGTTGGGCCTCGAGCTGATGCATTACTCAGAGTGCATTACACCTGGCAAATAGTCAATTTTCGTAATGCACATAAATACAGAGAACATTTGAATGCCAATACGTTAGACTGTGGACATATTAATTGAATTGTACTTCACAATAATAAAAGACTCTTGCAAGCATTACACAATCTTAAGGATTTTACATCTTTTCGAAAGATGTTTTTTTTAGTAATCTAATGCAAGTTAGAAACCTATTTTTGTAATCCTCAAAGGTTTCCCCAACACTGCCGCAAGCTATTAAAAGGTGGGAGAGGAGAAGCCTCAGGACAATTACCAACTAGAGATTTACATTATTTAACAGAGACATTACACTAAACGATGTGAAAACATTACTTTTGAGACATTAGATATTGCCTTGAGCACAGTAATTATCTCCATGTGGGGGTGGGCGAACTGCAGAGGAAGCATTGTTACTGCAGGTAGAGAGATGCAGCAGTGGAGGACAACGCCATGAGATGACAGAGGACATTGCTAGCTAAAACCAGCTCTCCACATTGAATGATGGGACCTCGTAATTAAACATTACTGTATTTGTGCCTCGGGAAGCCTGAACTCTTGAAAATTAATGAAAAGCTCAAGAGGGAAGAACAAACTTGAACCCCTGGAGAAATCCTGGCGTGTCCCAGAACCAAGATAATTCATATGCTCAATAAGAGTTCGACAGCTGCAGACAGATTCTAAGCTAGTGTCCTTTGAAATACCGTAACATGTTTGATCCAAATTGCACTCTAGTACTCTACAGACTTTTCATAAACCTTCATACACTATTCGCTCCCCCTCACGTAACTGCGTATGTTGCTAAGTATAGTGACAACGAGAGGCAAGATCTACCATATGCAGCATGTTCTGGCACTATTTAAAAGAGAACTGAGAGCAGGATGGGGGCTGTTTAGATGGAAAGTTGGAGTAGGGGGTGGAGAGGTTGGGTGTTAGAAAACCAGGGGAGGGGAAACGAGTGAGGGAAATAAAAGTGGATCCATGAGAGACCACTTTATTTGGCGCTACTAAAAATAACTCAACGAATAGCAGGCCAGATAGCTGGTGCTGCGCTAACACAGGCTAGCTACTTGCCTTGCTGGACACACAATCGATAGGTGGAACGCTGGATGGGAGACTTCCCAGAGCTTGTAGGGGGGACAGCTGCCTTGGCGCAAGGAGGGGGGGGGGGGGTATTTTTTGCACTGGTTGACTAAATATGGTCACAGGGAGTTGAGCGAGATACCAAAGAGGAGCTGGTTCTAAAATGCTTCTCCTGCTAAAAAGTGCTAATGATTTAGCATTCTAAGGTGCAACAGCTGGCTCCTTTTGTGGCTAGTGGCTTTTCGTTCACTTTCAAGGACACCAATGACGGGTCTCTGAAATCAGATGGGCCGATAATCAATAAGTCGCCTCCAGTCACCTTAGGTTTTACCAAGAGAAGTTAAAACGGTTTAAAACAAAAAGTTATCTGCAAGCTTCAGATAAGCAACAATCTGCATACTTGACAGGCTGTTGATGCACTTAAGTTTTCAAATTAAAATGGCTATTTATAAATTTGCTTGCGAAGTACAAAAAAAAAAAAATCATTACAGATGGCAGCGGCTTGAGGGATAAAACTGCGGTTTTCAAATGATGTCGATCAGAAATAAACTAGCCAAGCACTAAAAAGCGCTAGAAAGATCTCGAGCAGTTATGCACATCTTCACAGAATTCACTGAGAATGCACATGTTAGAGAGGGGAGGGAGGAGGGGGTGAAAGTGCTGCAGTTTTTTCTGCCTGTTTTTAGAGCAGCAGCGACAGCTCCTCGTGTCAGCATGATGTCTATCCCTGCCTAAATGTATGCTTTCTTCACCCAGCTCCACCCCTCCCGCTTTAACACTCTTGTTCCTTTTCCACAACACTCGTTCACTATATCCCCACCCACACCCCCCTCTTCGTCAGAGAAGCTGAATCAGCGAGTTGGGCATGCGATGGCTGCAGCAGCTGGAGAACTCCGGAGGTCATTATGGCTCTTCATACACAGGAGAGAAGAAAGAGGGAGGAGCGGAGAGCGGAGAAACTGAGCTGACAGGTAATATATGCTCCCTGTGCCTTCCTCGCTCCGGACAGGAGTTTGCCCCCCATGCCGGCTGGTCTGCACTGACGTCTCTGCTTTTTTCGACTCCGTTCCGGATGCACTGGGGGTTAAGCGCATGGCCGGTCAGCTGCGGTGTGGTCGCTTGGAGGGAGTGGAATTTACAGCTCTGAAGCAGCATGATGAGAAAAACTACTTCTCTGGGAACACCTTGTGAAATAATGTAAGTGATTCCCCCCGCAAGGAAAATGGCAGGGATGTGTGAAGGGGTCGAACAGGCAGGTGTAGGTGGAACGGGGAAAAGTTGCTGTCATCTGTATGGATTTGCTTGCTTGCTCGCTAGAATACGGTTTCCACCTCGCTCACTCACTCGCTCTTGTGCCCTACCTCACTCTCTCCGTGTCTCTTGCTTTTCCAGTGCTGGTCAGGCGGCAGGCTGCTGCAGCACAGCACTCTCTGGTTCATTACCTGCAGCACCGTAGACATCTAAAAGACGGACTCAGAAACTCAGTGTCCCTGAAACGTGCAGATTTTATCTTGGATCTTTTCACTCTGAGGCACTTTCAGACGGAATACAACTATCGGAAGGGTCACACGCTTTGCCAACTCTCAATTTTCCAGTGGCCAGCCATAATTACTGGAGCCATGTTTGGTGTTTTAAGACAGCGAGGGGGCAGGTGTATGTTAGCCATTGGTGTCACAGTGGAACGTAAGTTTCAGGCCAGATGGGGGGTGAATCAATATTGATGTAAAATCAGATGTGCTGGCATATTAATTCTCCTGGGAGGGAGGTTCGGTGGCTGCTGGATTTGTTTGTCAATGAGTGAACCCACAACACTCAGGGTAGTAACCCAGTTTCTCTCTGTCTTTCTGCATGCTTTCCAATCACTAGGCAGGGGCAGGGCTGTAGTGCTGCAGTGCCATCTCCCCCTCTCAACACACTCATCCCTAAATCTTTACAAACACTGTGGCGCCACAAGGGTCCAGCCATACCTCGCCATCATATCTAACCCCGTCATGCACCACAAACTCATCCAGGATTTCCACCCCTGCCCAGAATAGCTATAGTCTAAGTGTCCTTCTGTTATGTTTCCACCCCTGCACCTCTCCTTTTGGCCTGGTATTGGATAGGCTCCTGAGAGGAGGGGGATGAGACAGGGCGGTGTTGACTTGTGGAATGTGTTGAGTTGGAGCAAAGATTCATTAGAGAGCTACTGAACATTTCATGTTGCCATGCAAACCGTTATTGATCTCTAGCACACAACACTCAAGGTTCTAGAGAAGCTTCTAGAATAAACACACCCAGGTTAACTCTGGGGGGGGGGGGGGGGGTTAAAAAAAGAAGAAAAAAGAAATGGGAGAGGAGAATCAGCACCCTCGTTATAAATCACTATTGCTGAGTGGGCATTAGCTCTTGCATGTGACCTCTGGCCTGGTCTGTGTGACTAAAGCCCAAATCCTGCTCACAATAGCTTCCTGTTCCACTTGGATCAACCTCATTTTTGGACCTCAGCAACCAGTCTGACATACAACTGAGAATGTAGTTAAACCACGGACAAGCAGATGGAAAACGGGTGGAAAGGAGATGCATATCATGTTCAAGACTTTTACACTAGAAATGTGTCTTTTTTTCCCCCCCTACGGAGTCCTTTGAACTTTCGTGGACAACAGGAAAACCAGGGACAACACAGGAACAACTTCCTCTTTTTTTTCAACAACATATTTTTTCAGATTTCAGAAAGAGACAAACTTTCTAGCCACAACTCTTTTCCAGATTCCCGACGGATACCCCACATTCTCTCGAGGACAGCCAAGGTCAACAGAAGATATAAAACCGAGCGAACCCCAATACGTGTAACGCATACAGGGAACACTGTTGGGATGAGGCAAAAGAAAAAAAGCGTGACCTAAAGAATCTGTGAAAGTCACCTTATGTAAAATCCACTGCATTCTACAGGATGGTAAAAAAAAAAGACTGATCTACTGAAATTATTAAATGCGTCTTGTTTAAATAAGAGCCCTGTTAACCAAACATCATATCAGAGAAGGTAAGGAAACTCAGCTGTGTCTGGGGCTGCCTACCTGGTGTACATACTTCTTTATGTGCCCATATGAACATATGACAGCTATGGAATGTAAAGAAGTATGTATTCTTGGTCAGGTGCTGATCCTCAGTTTATAAAATGTGCTATGAGTCTCTGCATCACTGAATATGGATACATGGAAACAGTGTGATGGATTTTGTAACTGGGGTGCAGAAACTTACTGCAGCAGTGGATTCTGAGAGAAGTTGCTGCTCTTTCGGTGACTTCACCAGCAGTCCACCTCGCCTCTTTCTAATTCAGCAATTGTTAGATCGTTAATTCTGATTAAGATTGGTCATGCTATAGTTCTTTCTGCAGGTAGACTAACATTAAAATAACGGGTTGTAGTGCCCACTTTCTTGGTGACAGAAATAGTTCAGTCACTGCTACCTAAAAAGTTCCAATAACGGCCCGAGACATCGCCATAGGAACAGAAGCTCCTTTCATTATTGGAGAGTTTGCTGCATTCTAAGCTTTGAATTGTGGCCAGCTGGAACTAAGATCCTGTTTCTGCAGGAGTGACGTGCACCAGAACCATTAATACCTTAATCCTTTTAAACTTGCCTAGAGAGGATAAGTTTAGTACAATTTCACTTTTTTTTTTTTTTTTTTTTTGGTCCCTTAAAAGTTAGAACTTTCTACAGGGAAGCTGCTAAGGTAACAGTTCTATAAAGGTGAGCAGAGCTTGGCTATTAAAAGGAAGCTTCTCTCACATTGTAGTACCGTTGTCTGTTTCACCCTGCCACCCGTATCTGCCCCCATTGTTTATGTTTGCTAGGCTTGCCAAATTCTTTGCTGGACCACAGTAGTCAGATTAGAGCATGGAAAAGTGACAATGCAGGATCAGAGTTGGGCCTGCCTGTCAGCTGATTCCAATTGTCCTCTACAAAAGGTAAATGGGAGCCTTCAGAAGAGGAACTCTTTTTCATTTTTGGTCTACTGATGTGCAGAAAGAATCATTGTGAAAACAGTAGAGTAGAACAAATGTATTATACAATGTTGAACTTGTAAGCTGTTCAACAGGTGATGAAAACGGTCGTATATAATAGACGACAGTTATACTTTCAGGGGTTTGAATGCTTACCTGGGCCGAAACACCATGTCATATATATCTACAGAGGTAATATTTGATTTATGCTGATGATTAAGGTCAGAGCATCAATACAATCTTTGCTCAGTCGTGCTACAGATCAAGAAAAATGAAAAGTATGCATTGTGTGCAAAGATACACTAAGCATTTTTGGTCATGACTGGAGCCTGGGAGAGCTTGTGGCCCATTTTTCTGAATGTCAGACACTCCCGTCTGTCCTCTGTAGGGCTGTGCTCTTTCCATTTCTGTGTACCACTTGCTGTAGGGTTCGCTCCTGTCAGTCGTGTGGCTGTGTTCCCTCTTTCTCGCCCTTAACCCCAGACTGAGTGACACCCACAGCAGATGCTGACATTATCAAATGTTCAGCTGCTGTCCCTGGCTTTTGCCCTCTTATGGCCAGTGTATTTGGGGGCCGAACTTTGTCCAGAATGCCGCAAGCGAGTGTCTGTGTAGCGCAGGGAGGGGGATCTGTGGTGTAAATAGCACTTTACTGACCCCACTTTAATGAGCGCCATATTGAGCAGCAATGACCCCTTATGCTTACACTCTCAGCTGGCCACCTGCTAAGGAGCTAAAGAGTTTTTTTGCTCCATCTAAACTGACGGACAGTCGACTGTATCGTACAAAACAACACGTGCTCACTGTGCATCACTGAATTGTTTTGTGGAGTTGCTTCTGCCTCGGACTGTGACTGACATGTAGTACAAATATCTTTATTAGTCATTTCAACAGTACCACGCGAGCAGTCTCTTAACCCACACTCCCTTATTGGATTAAGTGGGCAAATTAACCCAACAATTTAACCAAGTATGACTGAATCTTTTTCAAACTGAGAAAGTGACAACTACAGACAGCAGCACATGCTGACATCCGGATCGCCCAAGCGACACTCTGCCCTCGACAGGCTTCATCCATCAGCTGTTGTAATTGCTACAAGGCTTGTGGACACTTGACTCGAGTGCACCACGATGGATTATTATCTATTTCGCTGAGAACATTTCTCTTTTTTAACAAAGAGAAAGAAAAGCTTTGGAGAGCAATGAAACATTTTTGGATATTTAAAGAGGATCCGCAATCTGAAATGAGCCCAAGCGACATTTCATGTCATGTTTTACAAAGTTTTGCTGCTTAAACAGGGTCAAATAAGCAGTTTTTTATCAGTCTCATTAACAGCAAACCACAATGCTTTGCTAAAGCTGGTAAAATGGAACCAAATCACCTCTTCAATGGATTTGGTCCCCTTCAACCAGCTGTAGCTATGCTTTGATGACAACTTGAGCGGTTTCTATCTTGCATGTTTTTGCTTTCGCAGGAACTGAGATTAAATTAAAAGATTAAAATTGACAAGTTTTTTTTTTTTTTTTAAATAAATGTTATTACAAAGTATTGTGATTGCCTTTTCTACAAGCTGAAAATAAAACTTAATAGAAAAAGTGGGTTAAGATATAAATGCATTCGTCATCATTTGTTAAATTGTGTTCAATTGGGCTAAAACAGCTGACTGACATCCAGAACTGAATATCTGAGTACACATGGAAACGGAGAGCAAAAGTAAGTTGAGGGAGAGGGGAGAAGAAGAGTTGCAGCACAAGCTCACTGCGTCATGCGGGAACGGTAGCCTGCGTACCTCTCAGTAACCCTTCTCAGCCTGCATACAGGGGAGTGGAGATAAAAACCAGATGCTTCTGAGTGTGGGGGGTTGTACACACTAATCATACACACAAAGAGTCCACCAATTATGGCCCCCTGGCACACTGACGCAGCGCAGGCTTGTGGTTTGAACCTCCCTCTTCTCTGCATCAGAGCAACATCCTTCCTTCAGTCACATGGATCCCAACGCTGCATCATAATTTTACAAATAATTACACAGATCTGTCATGCTGAACCTGAGCTGCACCTCTATTCATATCATATATAGAGATAGTTAATATATCCATTATTCTTTTACATCAAGATTTTAGGTTAAAAATATATATGGTTTGTGTTTTAACTGCTGTAACTGGTCACTTTTTCTACTAAAGTTTGGTTAAACGAAGACGCTTTTCAATGATTGTCCTGTGTGTAACAAATGAAATGAGCTATAAATAAATAAATATATATTTGGAAAATATATGGAAAAAAAATCTTATTGTTTATTTGGGTTGTTTTTTATGTTTTTAAAAACTGTTCTACCATTTTCAATAAAATGTTACATTTAATGGTTAAAGTTATTAAATAAATAAAAAAGTGTTGCGGAACCAAGCAATAACATTATTCTTACAGCTTAAATACTTGTGAATGTACTTTTTTTTAAAATAAATATCATGAATGATTAATTTATATCAATTAATTCAAGTGATCTTGCTATGTCCAAGTCATAACTAAAACAGTAAAATATTATAGATTTCTGCATAGTCACACCATATAAAATAAAAAAAAGTAGGCACTAAAGCAGTTATTTTTTCCACTAAGAAATAATAGTATAATATTAAGCCTCTAACTACTTGGTTTCTTCGTAATAATTTCATTCTCAGGCCTGTGATCAGCTTAGAGCTAAAAGGAAGGAACCCATTAACCGAACACCACCAGTAAAATTACAATACTAATGTTTATGGCTTAATTTATTTTTATTTTGGTGGAAAACTGCAGGGAGACCTTAAAGCTTCTCTTTTGCTGACAACATTTTATAAATGAGCGTCATTAAAAATTTGATGGTAGCAGCAAGTAGCATTTTCAAATGCATTTTATAAGTGACCTAATCTCAAAGCAACTGCAGAAATGAAAACATGCAGCACGTTAAACTGTATATTCAGAAACTGCAGCCAGCATACATAGTTCGAATTCATAAAAAAAACTTTGCGTAACTAACATATCTAGCAGCTGTGTTGTCCTTAGCATCTCAACCAGGGTCAGAGTGCTGTGTTGGTGAGTATTGATGATTCATTTTGGACTGGCTGGGATGCTAAGGGTATACCCCACACCAACTGCTCAATGGTGCCACTACCTCATGCAGCGCCTTCAGAATGCAACGCATAAAAATATATTTGCAATCACAGCATTTTGAAGTTTGCTTGGCAATAAAGGTTTATTTCAAAATGTAAATCTTCCCTAAAGTCTCCCACCTCACATTCTTAGGTTTGATAATATGGAAAGCTATATAAATATGAAAGAAAAATCTCATCCCTGATTCTTTTAATAATGATTTTTGTTTTCATTGTGATAAGATTGAAACATCATCCTACCATTTTTGACTTGCACATCTCCTAAAAATTTCTAAACTATTTTAAATACAGAATTAAGACTTGCTCATGGATGTCTATTCAAGTCACTGTGTGGCATTTTTAAAGGATTTTAAGATAAAAAAAATAAAAAAATGTATTGACCCAAAAACTTACATTATCACAAAAGAATATTTAAATTCCAATAAAAAAGCATTTAAATTGTGTTAACTACCATCAATTGAAAAAAGACAGACTAATCTATGGTCCAGGGTAATTTCTATAAATAAATCTACTGAGTGGCCTAAAATCAAGCAGAAAACTGCCAATTCACCTGAAAATACAGCAGAGGCACAAACAGCCCATAATAATCTGTATTGATCATTCGCTTTCATATTCAACGGTTTCTCTATAAACATAAAACACCTCATTGACCAATCATTTTCCTAAGTGCCAACCTCTGTTCCTATGATACCATTTCCACTAGCAGCGCTGGATGTGACTGCTGGTTAAGGCTTGGACTAGTCCGCTGTAGAGCAGCACACAGCAGAGTCCATGTGGCGGTTAACAAACAAGTTGACCCATTTGCACAGTAGTAATAGAGACTGTGCAGCGGCAGCCTCTGCAGGGCCTGTTTGTGGACTCTGTTATGAGTCATGGGCTATTAATCGTACTGTTTACAGCGCTGGAGCACAACTGCCTTCCAGCAGCCATCCAGAGAGCCAGTGAGAGGAACCAGTCTTGCTCTCAGCCTGGGACTGTCATAAACACAGAAAAAAAAAAAAAAACTTATGAACTCTTTCAACATACCCAACCAAGACGCAAATTTGCAATGTATAGATAAACATGGGGAATGTTTAATAAAATCTTTAAAATAGATAGACAGAAAAGGCCAGAATGCATACGTTTTTTTTTTCTTCTTTTTCATATTAACATATTTCAAGGAGTAAAAAAAAAAAAAAAAAACCTTTGAAAGAATAAAGTGCATATGCATACCAAGAATGTTTTTGGACAGTCCAACAGGTTTGTTTGATTCGTCTGGCTGTTTAAAATTCCTGGATAAGGTTACAACTGTACTTACAACAGCCATTATTAAAGAACACCAGTTGAGAGACACCATCGATGTTTTAATGACTTTAGGAAAATGTGCAAGGATGAAAAAAAATTCAAACGGTTTTCCCTGCTGTATGATGTTTCCATAATAAAATCGAACTGGTTAAAATGGTGCAAGTGAAGTAAGGGTACGACTTACTGTTTTAAGTGCAAAAAAGTAAGCCTGATTGCCACTTGGTTAATTACTAGTTAGTTCTTAAGGCATAGTTACTATGTTTATGCAATCGACAGGAGATTAAATATTTTAAATCATCCAACCAACAAGTTTTTCATGACCTAACCACATACTGAAAAAAGACCCAAGCTTAGCACAAGCCTTCAGACCCAGTTAATGCATACTCAAGTCTGCACAACAGGACTGGACTGAAAAGCTTCAGCACAGGAAAGATAGAGTGCTGCGCAAAGATGACTGCAGCGGTGGGAGCTCATGCAAGAAATACAAGTAAATGATGAGCTGGAGGAGAGCTATATATCTCTAGGACTTTCTGATGGTGAAGGGACAGGTTCTGCTCCCAAGCAAGGCTCTACTGAACAAACGAGCCGTAAATAATAACCCGGCGCAGTTCTTCATCCACATAGTCAATAAAAAGGAACCCCATGTTGCCATTGGGGGATTGATCATTTCATTGAGGCATTTGTAACTTATACACCAATTTTCTACGGCACAAAAATTAGAAATGGCCCTATGATTTACTCATCCTCAAGCCATCCTATGTGTATTTGACTTTCTTCTTTCAGATGAATAGAATAGAGTTATATAAAAAAATGTCCTGGCTCTTCCGAGCTTTATAATGGCAGTGAATGGGTGCTGAGATTTTGAAGTCCAATAAAGTGCATCCATCCATCTTAAAAAGGGAGAGGGGGGTTAATAAAGGCATTCTGAAGTGAATTGATGCCACACCTACGACGCAAGTCATTCGCTGGAACACCACTCTCACAGGAACACATATACAAGAGTTAGAGGAAGCTAGAGATTGCGGTTTATAACGTTTTAAATATAGACGTTTTTCTTACATAAATGCAACGATTCGCTTGAGGGTGAGCAAATCATGGGTTAATTTTCCCTTTAATGAATGACATAAATAAATGGTTAACCTGGTTAAGGCATTAATGCAATTTTATGTTATAATTATTCATGGACACTTTTTATATTAACCCTTAAATGCATACCTCGGGTCTTTTGCGACCTGGGACATCATTCTCTACTGTATAGGGCGCTAGAGACCAGAGGTACGTAAATGTCTAAGTATTTTTTTTTTTCTGCGCAACAATATTTACATACCGGATGACTCAATACATACAATGCATCTTTTTTCCCTCAAGGTGGCACTGTTTAATACACAATGATGACATGACATTTCACTGATAATTATAGCAGGCATAAAACAAACAAATACCATCAGCAAAAATGTTGCTTGTTTAAAAGTGCTTTACTGCAGAGCAATAACTATACGCAATGAGATATAAAGGTCACTGCCATTGGATGCTGGGTGTGGTGAATAAGATGCCAGTGATCAAAATATTGAATATGAAGTCATTGAAAAAGATAGTTTTGAGAATATGGCTGAGATTGTGAATATGAGGCAGATGCTGAACGTACTGTGGAAGCATTTTTGAACTTAAATAAACAGTGACGATTTCCGAAGTGGATAAAAATGATGACTATAACGTATGGCGCACTTCTCAGCACTTCGACCTCGGCGCAGTAACATGGTTGAGTGAAGAACATAGTGGAATATGGAAAAACAGTGGCGGTCTCCTTTAACTAAATGGATGCAATTAGGGCCTGCAATTTCAGCGAAGAACAGTTCTGTGATCAGTAGTAAATGTCCATCCTCAGGACAGAGGGCGCTCTCATGCTCCAACGCCAAATATGTCCCACAGAAGAAAGGTAACGCACATGGTTCCAGGGTTGTGGCTAGAAGGGATATGGATAACTGGAACAAAGACATGTAAAGACGTGAATTTTCTTTCTTCTGTGGGGTATGTTTGGAGTTACAGCATCCTCTGGCCTTCGGATGGAGATGTCTACTGATCATAAAATCGTGGCTCGCTGAAAGATACGCATGATAATTGCAGCTTTTGCCTAATTGCAATTTAATTTTGATTAATCGCACTGGCCTAGATGCAATCAGAGAGCCTGCTGTAGATTAGGTTTGTATGCAAGTGGGCAACACCATTCATGAAGAAACAATGGTAAATGTGCCGCAGTACAGAAAAAATAACTTATTTTGACTTCAGGAGCCTCCAATTTGCTCTGCACAGGCCCCAAATATGAAATTAAACCCTTCAATGAATTCAGAAATGCATATTTCTCATTAATCACAAGCTTAATTCAACCCAAATTATGACACATGCAAACTGAAGGTAGCCATACCTGGGGTTCCCTCGCAGAGCTGCATGGTGGAGTGCGTTGAATCCATTATTGTTGGTAATGGTGACATCTGCACCTGCTTCCTGGAGCACAGAGAGCATGTCATCCCTCTTCTTGCTGATGGCATCATGCAGAGGTGTGTCCCCCTCTGAGTCCTGCAGGGGGCAGCATTAAGTTACACGCTCCGTACTATGTGCAGCTTTTTCTACTGAACGCAACAGTATTTTATAAGGGTGTGATGGGATTTGATCTGTTTCCACAGAACAGGCATAAATATACTAAATTATACAAATGCTTAGTAAGTATAATACTAAATGCTGGCATTACATGGAAATTGTTCATTGAAATGTTATTTTTTATTGTAATGATATTTCACAATATTAATATCTTACTGGATTGTTTTTTGTTTTGTTTTTTAATCAAATACATGCAGCCTTAAGGAGGATAAGAGACTCTTTCAAATGCATTAAAAACAAATCATAATTATTTCAAAAGTTTGACCGGTAGTGTATAATAATATTAAGAAGCTACTCGCTAACTACTAGCAGCAGCTTAGAAAGTGTGACCAAAAGTGTCAATAAAAGCAATAAGAAGCCAGGAACCGAGAGGCTCTGAGACACCAGTGACTGAAACACTTAGACAGATAGTTCACCTGCAGACTTGGGTGGCAGCCAAAGTCAAGCAAAGTCTTCACCACCTGTAGATGGCCCTTGTTGACAGCGATGTGCAGAGGCGTCTGTCTGCGTTTGTTTCTGGCATTCAGGTCAGCCCCGCCTCGATGGAGCACCTCGATGACAGAACCCTCATCCCCGAAGGATGCATGATGGACAGCTCGGTCTCCATCCTTATCCTGAAAGAGTCACACGTCAGTCACTGTCAGAATCCTCATTCAAACACATCACAGTCTGATTCCACTGTCTGACTCTAAAGCTTTTAGAACTATAACTGGCCTAGAAAAATGAACAACTGAGGGATGTTTATGGACACAGTGATTACTGAAGCAACAGCCTTATAACGATGCAAATCTTCTGGTTAATTAGTCAGATGTTAGACTTCACCTAATAATCTATCTGTTCCTCCGGCTGACAGTGGCAAGGCATCCAGTCTGTTTTCTCCACTGGACCACAATATTCCATTAAAGATTTCAATGTTAAATATTTAATATTTACAATAGATGTGCTGACTGCATTGCCAACATTAACTTAACGTTACCTCAATATGTCTCTGAAGCACCTTAAGCCTCATCTTTACAAATATATTTGACTTTGCATTCCTATTTCAACAATGTGACTGTAAATTTTATTAGTGCAAGTTTCTTGGAAGACTACTCCCATGGGTTAAACCGCTCCTATCTTTAAACTAAATATCATACTTGGATATTATGCTATATTGCCACGAGTATTTAATTTTAGGGATGCAAGCTCCCCATTGGCGAAGAAGGTAGCAAAGATGTGGGTGTCAGGGGCAATATTATTATTATTACTATAATTACTATATTTTTTAAATGGTTATTTTAATAAAAGAATATTATTTAAAATATATATTTTATTCAATTATAACTATTTATTAAAAATACATACAATATTACTATAGTAATAATATTAATAAAAAAAATATTGAGTATTTAATAAATATATTTTAGTAAAACAGTCTGTCTTTATTTCTTTGCATTCAAAAATTTAGCCAAAGTTTATTTTGTAATTGTATTTTGAAAAAAAAAAAAAAAAATTATATATATCTATATACATACACACACACACTATTTTATTGACACTCGAACTGGTTGAAAAAATCTAGTAATTAAATCAAAATATTTATTTCATTGAATTATTACAATTCACCGAATAAATAAATGTTACTTTGCTTATAATATCATAATGTGAAATAATTACAGAATTTAATAATAATACATTTATTTTACAGAAAATGGTTAAATTAAATTAAAAATTCAATCATTTTTATAATTTTATTTTGAGGGAAAAACCACCCAAGCTTCTCATTTGTTGACACTCCAACCAGTTTCAAAAATTGGATTCACTGGATCTACACAAATGATATATTTTGGATTAGATATGATAATTTTGCCCCAAAAAGAGACAAGTTTGCATTCCTGTTCCATTAAAAATAAACCAGGAAACATTTCACTCGATTCAATAAGCTAACTAGCTCCATAAGATCTCTCTTACAACAAAAACTTCTGCTAGAGGTATCTGAAATACAAAAAAAAAAAAAAAAAAAAAAAGGCAGTTTAAGGTCAGTAGTCAAGCCACAACATTATGGTTTGCCCTGTTCCAAACACAATAAACTCCAGGGGGGAAAACAGCCAAAAGTTACAAGAGGTGGTGTAGGAGCAGGATACAAGATATACCTCAGCCTCCAGGTCCACATTGTGTTTCAGCAGCAGTTTGAGGACGTCCACATGGCCATTTTGGCTGGCTGCCTGCATGGCAGTGTGTCCTGCACACTGCCCGTTCACCTGGAAACAAAAAGACAGAGATGATCGCATCATGCTATTTGCATCTCAGATTCCATGTGTGTGTCATTCTTTAAAATGGGTTTGTGCGCACATTTATTATCATATACACAAGTGTCTATTTGTGATCTGCAGCATTGCGGTAAGTTGAACCAGTGTGCAAAGGCATGAATATTAATGCTGGAGCCCCTGGTGTATTTGCAGGACATGTCTTTTCCTGCCGAGCATATCATTTGGCCAGTCACCCTAACCAATTTGACTTCCCTTCCTCTCGCTCTGTGCTACAAGCAATTACTTCAGTGAGGGGCGGCAGGGCACCGGGCCAGTCCTGGCACCAACACAAATCGAAAAAGTGGGGGAAAAGAAGACTCAAACTGATAAAATGTATATAGACGTAAAGTCTCCATCAGGCAAAGTGACAAATCTAATGCAAACCAGGCATTTCTATTTATTTACGATAACAAGGCTTTTTAAAAATCATGAGATTATACAAATATTTAATAATAAAACAGCAAATTACACACACAGAAATTAAAATCCAAAAGAAACACGCAAGTCACAATTTTAAAATTCCCCGACATTTCCAAGTCTTCCAGGACTGTGGGAATAATGCTAATACCAAATATCATTGCTATATCACATGATCTTTGTGCACTGCATTCCACTGTCTAGTCTCTCTATTCCAAACAAAATTTGGATCAACTTCCTTCTCATTTCCTTTCAATCGACTTGCTGTGCAGTCACTGGTGTATTCAAACAGTTCCCCATTGTTATTGTGGCGAGACCACAATAGTCCATTTTAAAAATGTACAGAAGCAATGTTCTTCAACCCCTTTCAAAATACTTAAATGAAACAATTGTTTTAGCCTCATCTACAGATGAACCTTTCTGATTAAAACTCCTCGATCATTTTGTTCAGTCTTATATAAAACGATTTACGTGCCCATGTCTTCATACGAATGACTGTTGAATACTTTCAGAATGTTAGAGATTAGACTGAAGCAGTTCCATATTCCATAAACAGAGTTTGAGGCTCATAGGAGTAAAAAAAAAATTGAGCAAAGGAAATCTCATACATATATAGAGCAGCCATCATTCTTTGATGGTGCTTTTGACCTGATCTGTGAGACTCCAGTTAGAACCAAAAGGTGCAGCAGTTCAAAGAAGTCTTGCTACAAATTAGAACCATTACGTTCCTTGATCAAAGTACTACTTGCATAAGTTTCTTCTTTCTGACTTGGCACTTTCAAAAATGGAAGAACTGCTACCTATTTGATCAAATCAAATAGTGTCTTGTAACAAGGACTTTTTAAGTCTTTAACTATTCTTTGATTTGGCGAGTTGGACTGTGGAAAAAAATTAAACTGAAAATACCTCACTCATATTGACAGCAAATAATCATTAGCCAAAATATTAATTTATACCATTTGACCAAAATATCATATGTAGGGGATGTGTAGAACTTGGAAATCTGCTGAGGTTTTTGTGGATGTGCAAATTTAGTACAGTGCTCACGCGTGCGTGTGTTAGGGCTGCCACCTTCAGTTCGAAAATCGATTGTACAATTGATCGGACCAACCAAAAAAAAAGTTTCGAAAATGAAAATAGGGAATCGATTTTAACCAAATATGTACACTATTAACTTTAAAATAATTAAACAATTAAAAAATATAGATGTAACAAAACTCACAACCAAGCAGAAAAAGAAAATAAAGAATTCCGAAAGTGCAGTAACCTTTGCGAAAGCTAGACAGAAAATACCAGCAATTTTACACGCCTATAAGACCCAGTGACATCGAAAGTGTCCTCTTAGGCTGCGTTCACACCAAAGGCGAATAGAGCGTCTTACGCGAATAATTTCAATGATAAGTAAATGTAAAGGCGCGATTACACGCGTCTGGAGGTCTTGCGGCGCGGTAGACATGAATTCGCCTCATGCGCGCATCTAGTTACAGGAGATTCTGAGTTATGAGAAGGACCATTGCAAGCTGACAGCGACCGGCTTTTGTGGTGGAAAATTGGCAGTAATACCCCCACCTTGCACAGCTGTACCTGAGTATCCCTGGGACATCAGTGCGGTCGGAGCGCGTCTTCTCAACAGCTGTACATATAGTGAATAAAAAACGCTCTGCTCTGGACCCCGAAAATGTTGATCGACTTGTTTTCCTGTCTAATAAATTTGTAATGTCCCTAGGCTTTTTGCGTGTTTCATGCCTGCCTAATGCCGCCTAGCCTAAGTGTCGGTTACGTTCATTAATAAAAAAATAAAAAAAACACACATGGCCTGTTCTCAAGTCCATTTAATGTTTCATTTTTTGAACAGTTGTTTGAAATTGATTGAATCATTATTTAAAATAATCTTGGAGATTTTTGAATTGCCTAAGTCATAAATGCAGCCAGGCCTGCAGTGATGTTTTTCTTTTGTTATGGCAGCCATTCCCTTTGCATATGCCAATAAATAAGAAATATTGCTGACTTGTGCGTTTCCAGTGCTCTCCTTAAGTTCGTCCGTTATTTGACGTTGAAAAAGGAAACGTCTTTTTTAGACGTGGAAAATCGATTTTACAAATCGATTCAATGAACACGTATGTCTTAAAAATCGAAAAATGATTTTTTCACAAAAGTGACAGCCCTAGTGTGTGTGATGATAGAACTTTATTCTCACGTCTACATCAGGTCTCTTCAGGATGTCCTCTACTTTGGCTAGGTCACCATTGGCCGCGGCCTTCACCAGCTCTTCATTAATGTCTCCAGACTCCTGTGTCTCAAAAAGCTTCTTGAGGAGCTGAGACAGGCGCTCTGCAGGCATAGAAGGACTCTCTGTCAACACTGCTATAGTGTCACACAGAGTACACAAAGACCGATGAGAAACAGATTGATGCTTGTCTGTGGTTGACAGTGAGCACTACTGAAATATAGGACATTTTCTCCTTCTGGCAAATCAATTAATGCCACAATATACTGCGTGATATAACAAAATAGAACTGAAATCAGAGGCACTTCCCTACAAACTCATTCCCAATCATTCTAAAATTAGTATTATTTTCAAAAAAAGAGCTTTTCAAGTCTTCTGGTGAAAATTGCTAAGTATATAACAGAAAAACAAAACTTCACAATGTCAGTGTTTTCCAATAATGTGCAGCCCTAATTGAAATTAATAATTTAAACGTGGAAGTAAAATGTCACGCTATCAAATTGTATAAGTCACTAAAACTATAAAATAACACAAATGGTGTGCATGGCAATAAGTGAAGTGCCTTAATACAGTTTGTGCTATCCCCATAAACCACATATCCCCCTGTGTGTGTGTGTGTGTGTGTGTGTGTGTGTGTGTGTGTATTACCTCCAGAGGCATTAGTAACAGCAGATCCACCGGGAGCCACTTTAGTGACAGCGGCTGGATTGTATGTCCAGGATGTCCCACAAACCTCGACTTTGAGGTCACTGTCAGAGTAAATCTGTTGCACTCTTCCCACCTTCCCAAGGGTCTGCGCAAGAGAAAACATGGGCATATGAGGCTGTGACTGTCCTAAAACCATCTCTAATGCATTTAACCCATTTCCCTTTCCTCTAAGCTCTCAAACTGCCGGAATGCTAGACAAGTTTGTGTGCAAACTGCATATTACCAACACAGGTACAAGCACCCCTGTGAGGCCAACATCCTAAGTACTGTGAAGGGGGAGAGAGAGAGAGAGAAAGAGATAGAGAGATGTGGTCGTCGGAGAGGAAAATCAATAAGTGTAAGGTCTGGCTTTTAAAATTGAGATTGGCTCATTTAAAAAGAGAATACCCAAAGGCTCCTAGACTTGCAGGACCATATCTCATTTATACTGCTCATAACTGAAGCTATTGGAATTCTGTTAAGATGTGTCCATCGAGGACATCAAAAAGAGGGAGATCCCAGGATTATAAACCAATCACACTGACTCAGTGCCACTCTTAGCATCTCATCCACTGCTTTACCTTGAAACAGCCAGTAGATAAAATAAAACAACTGTGCTATTGGAAGAAGGTTGCCAGTGGCTGCAAGTGAATCCTCATCATCTTCTTTAAACTCAAGCACACTGGGTGCTTTCGATTAGTCTCTAGATTTTCGTGTACAGAATACAAGAGCCAGATGTCTTAGTATGGAAAAAAGCAATTATTTGATTAGATAAATCCATTACACTGTACTATGAAATAACAAAATCATTACAGAGCTCTGGCCTAGTGCTTCGTGTCATAATGGTAACCGAATGTCGAACCCGCTTTAAAACCTGCTAATTTTCTGATCCTGTTCCCCCGTCTCTCCCTCTCTCTCTCATTTTTACATCTGCTCTCTTACTAAATAAAATAAATCAAAAATATCCATGTTGGTATAACAGCCAAAGTGTAATATTCATCTAATCATTCAAAGAATCATGTAATCTTTAAAGGCATAGTTCAGTCAAAAATGTTAATTCTGTCATTTATTTAACCACACATTGTTTACAAACCTGTATTATATTCAATCTAAAAAGATATTTTGAAGAATGTTGATAACCAAACGGTTTAGGGAACTGTTGACTTCTATTATAAAAACATATGTGGTTACACTTTACTTTGATAGTCCACTTTAGACATTATAATAACTAGCAGTCATTAGAGTATTAGCAGACTGTCTGCTTAATATATGCTAACACTTTATTTTGATGGTGCCCAGCAGACACTATAACCTAAAGTAAAAGTCTACTAATACTCTAATGAGAATTAGTTGATATGTAGTTTCAATTTAATCAGTTAGTTCACACAGTGTTGCAAAGCTACTTATAGTTAGTAGAATGGCTATAAATGTCTAGAAGTGGACTCTTAAAATAAAGTGTAGCCATATGGATTTGAACGACATGAGGGTAAGTAAATGACAACAGAATTCGCTTTAAGGATATGTTAGGTGATGCTCACTGGCAGCATAGCTTCAGCCCACTCTCCATGTCCTCTCTGGAGTAGTTTGATGCGGTCAATGTCATAGCAGATCTGGACCAAGTCTCCCACCATGAACTGAGAGCTGCCTCCCTCAGCACCAGCCGCCACTTCTCCACTACGTACAACGTTTGCTTTTGTGAGCACCGCTGGGTTAAATGTCCACCTAGAACACACAGAAAGCTTCAGTGTTCAATTCAGCACAAAGGTTAAGTCACAGACATTCAACAACAAAAGTTAAAATTGTTACATTAAAAAAAAAAAATTCTAATTTTCTTTAACTTTTATTTCAAATGTCAGGCTTTACTTCAATATTGTTAAACTGCTTGCTTTGTGGTTTTGTTTACACCGTTTTTGTACTACTAAGAGGAATAATGAGAATTTTATGGTCTTATATAACATCAATTTAGGTCTTGATACACATTCAGGAACACAGCTTCTTTTGGATTTGTAGACTGATTACATCCAAAGTTTAATTGTTTTTATGTATATAATATCAATCAACGTTAATGTGTATAATGATTTGTCATAATTGTGAAGACAACAACAACATTTAAGCTAATATATAACGCGTGACTGACCTGTTTCCACTAGGATACTGCACAACGATGTCATGGTCTTCATCAATGCCGCACACAGTGCCTGTGGTGGTGAGCGTTTCGAACATGCCATCAGTCCAGCCTCCGTGCCCATGCTGCAGCGACTGAACGATCTCCAGGTCCAAATCGATGTTGACCAAGTCTCCAATCTGCAGGCCTCCTGGATTCCTGTTCCCATTCTGCTCACCTACAGAAAGTCACAGGTTAAAAATTTAGATGATCTAGGATAGAATGCCTTCTCGTGATCATTATCATCTTGAGAACAACATATTCTATTCTGCTAATAATTTTTAAATCCAAACACTCAGTAATAAAATAAGTAAACAAAAACAAACAAGCAATAGTGCAAGAAGACAAGAAAGAGAACTAAATTTGGTGTCCACATGAACTGAGGGTCTCTGTGCGCTAGTGATGCGCAGATGGCAGTAATATGCGCTGTGGATAACCCACGGTTCGGATGGGTAATACAAAAATGGATAAGATAAATAATTAATGATGCAAATATTTAAAAAAATTCTAAAATATGATTGTGTTTTAAATAGGCTACAGAAATTGAATAAACTGTGAATTAACATAATAAAGTTATTCAACAGCAGTGAGGGATTTTCTCTGTCTTTTGTGGTTTGATTAACATTAGGGACTGATGGCACAGCTTTATTAGGCTGCTGCTGTCACAAGAGCTATTTCACAGATCCAATACTGATAAACATGCGTTTTTTCGCAACTGTTTACATTAACTTAAGACAAAAGGACTAAAATTTTTATGTCATTTTGTGTGTATTTGGCCACTTAAGCGCAACAAACTCAACTTAACCGCAGCACGTGCTTTGGATGTGCCTGTGAGGGCACAGAAAAGTGCCTCTGGAGCACGCGAGTACTGAATGGCAAATTTGTGATGATTGGGCAAGTTGCAATTGTCAATTTTACCAAAACATGAGCTAAAGTCTTGTATCACAGCGTGCAGCAACAGATGCTCCTATCTGAAGAGAAGGTCAAAGAGAGCGGACACGGTACAGGTGTATCACTCACGCGGTTTCCAAATGACTGATTTGATCTGATGGTGTGTGTGGATTTATTTACTCGTCTAACATACACGCTATATAAAATAAATGTTTTCCAGCTATTTCCCTTATTTTAAAGTCAAAAGCTCCAGGAATAAGTATGCTATGTATGTGCAATACTGCATCCAAATTCAGGACCTGATTAAACATAATTTTATTATATACAGAATTGTGAAATAGATTTCCATGACTTTTCCAAAGCTTTCTGGTTTTATTTTCTCAAAACCTTGGTGGATGGATAAGTTATATTATTTGAAGCTGTGCTTTCGGGTGACGTTTTAGCTCACCCGCACACAAAAAGCTTGCGAGTACCAAACTGAATTTTCTTTGGCTCTTTTTTTTTGGACTTGAATGGCTGAACATTGCTTGATTGTTTAAACTGACAAGACTTTCAAACCAAGTCCTTACTGTCAGGCCTGGTTTCATATATTGCCATAAAGCCAATTTAAAACATTTTTCAAGTACCTCTTCATAAACACAACTATTACCAATGGTTTTCCAGTACTTTAATGTATGTTGTATATTTTTTATATCAACCACAAACACCTTCAATATGCTTGACTTGAGCCTTGTATGCATTTGTCTGCATTACAGTGCATTTAGAGTTAAATCAACTTCAATATATAGCCCTTGCTCAGTGATTATGGAGCGGTAAACTTGGCATAGGACCATTTCTTAAGGTTTCAAGAGCATTTAAATTGACCATTCTTGTTTAGAACCTAACGGTATTGGCTTGGATAGCAAGGAGTCAATTATGGACTGGGGCCAAAAGAGCTTTTAAACAGGAATGTGTCATATTTGAAGATGAGCCTCACCATACCATCTTCTGCTGACACCTAGTGGAGGCATCTCATACAATACACTCATACAATTAGGATGCAGTAGTGACCACTTGCCCTACGAGGCTTAAACCCCTTTATAACTCAAATACATTCATGTTAAATATTATAAGCCTACTAGTATGACACATCTGGAAAGCTTACCCAACACTGGACAGTGGTCCCTGTAAAAAGTGCCTCCTTTGGCATCTTGCACACACTTCAAATCCGACTAAAAAACAGAAAAAAAGACAATTAGTAATAACAGATGTGTTACAAATAATGTTTTTTTTATCCCCAAACACAAAGTCTAAACATTGTAACAGTCTCTGATACAGCTGTCTGCATTTGATCCAAATCTAATTAATAATTCCAGTGGCAGATGGCTGCGCACACCCTCCGGATATATTACAATCACAGACAAAAGCCGTCGCCCAACCATAAAACGATTGGCTGAAATTCAGATGTCGCAGAATTTCTAACAGCCAATGAGTGAGCAGCTTAGCGCTTCAATAACTGAGGCACGCTTTCTGCAGACCACACCCCCTGCTCTCTTTGCCTTTGGTCTTCATGTTGAATATCACTCTCTTGTGAAGAGACAGAAAGGGAACAGACTTCTTTTATCATGCAGATAGCTCATCCAGCTGCCCCTCACAATGGCTGCCCTGCACATGGCTCTTATAAAGAAGGCCAGCATATAGGATGACTTGTCTGTGTGTGGTGCAGTGTGTGTAGAAGGGGGTGGGTAGCAACACAAAGGCCAGTAAACTGCAGTCTTTTGTGTATGTGCATAGTGATGGGGGTGGCTCACCATGCCCTCGAATCCCACTCGGTAGAGGTTCTTGGCCCCGTTGTCCCAGAGGACGTAGGCTGCGCTGTGGGGGCTGGCAGCACTCCAGTCCTGGATCTCCGTCACCTGAAACATAGAAGGATGGTGAGGAAGACTTACTGAACATCTTTCACTTTAGTCACATAACTAAAGCACTCTACAGTCAGATTTATTCAGCTAACAAACACAACATTCAAGGGCACAAGAGTTTAAGGACCGTAGACATCCCAATAAGCCTTGTGTGAAACAAACAAAATTACATTAGAAAAACTAATTAACATCTTAAAGGTCAGTCCTTTGCAAAAAAAAAAAAATAATAATAAAATGTTTGCCACTGAATGGTATGTATATAGTTAGTCAGAGTCTTTAAAGTCTAGAGTCTTAGCGGCAGTTAAATGCTAAACATTTTTTTCTTTTTATGGAAACACATGCACAATATAAATGTTTACATTAAGATCTATTAGCTGCATTTAGAAAATAAATTTAGATTAACTGAAATTGAATTTTCATTTAAAGCCAACTTTAAACTTTCAGCTTGAAACAGTAACAATTCAAAGATCAACTGTGTTAATAATCCAGTATCAACCATGTCAAGATTTCCTCTATAACAATGTACCATATGTAATTCCAGTCACACAATAAACAAGATTTGTAAAGGTAAAATCAGTGAACAAGCAGCAAACGTGAATGTTTTCCCACCAGACACGCCAATCGGAGTGGCAGAATGCTGCTTTAACTACGACTGGCAGATTTAGCGGTCAAACTCAATGTTTAGGTCGAAGTAGGCGCTCTCTCTGAAAGAAGTGTGCTTGAAAGCACTCTTTAAATACACTTAACTGGAGTGGCCTCAGATAATTCAAAGACCAAATGAATAGTTGACTTGTACAGTACCCTCCGGCATCACCTTTCACTCAAATCACGGCATTAAAAATACCGGTGCAGAACTTATGGGAAAGATTCGAGAACAGCAAACTGACTTAAAGTATACAAAAATAGTTTCTTAGTAGGATAACATTTAAATACATTTTTAAAATGCTGTGCCCTATTTGGTTTTGCAGGTAAGTCAATAAGCAAAAGAGTAGCAGTGATTTCTTTTTCTTCAGCAACAGAGCACTAAATAAATCAATCTGGCTAAAGGCTAAATATGAACAGTGATTAGCCTCATACAACACCAGAATACAATAAATGTCAATAGATATCTAGTGTCGCATAATTGGGGTATAAAAAAACTGGAATCAAACCAGCAGTCTTTGCACTTGTGTTGTAGGCCCTATTTGAAATTATGGTGCTAACGTGTATTATATTTTTAATAATGCCAGTTAATAATAATGTAGCTTTAAAAGGTTTGTATATAATGTTGTTAAAAGGCAATTTTCACTGTTAATGTTTCACAGCACTTTTTAAAGGAGTAGTTCATTTTCAGAAAGGAATTTCTGTCAACATTTACTCACCCACCTACTTGTTCCAAACCTGTATGAGTTTGTTTATTTATATTTTGAAAAATGTTTGGAACCGAAACTATAAAAGATACTATGGAAGTCATTGGTGCTCATTCACTGTTCAGATCCCAACATTTTTCAAAATATCTTCTTTTGTGTTTAACAGAAGAGAGAAACTCATACAGGTTTGGAACAAGTAGGAGATGAGTAAATGATGAGAGAATTTTCATTCTGAAAGTGGACTATTCCTTTAAGTTACTGCTAATGTAGGATGGATGTTGCATGACGTAAGTTAAATGAATACATGTGAAATAATAATGTCTTGGCGCCATCTAATTTTGCTTCAGTGAACATGAAAGCTCATTCCCATAGCTTTATCTACGTGATAGAGGAGTGTTTTTCATCTGATAAATGATGAGTAAAGAAAAGTGAGCATAACCAAACATGTCGAGGCATTACCTTCCCTCTTCTTCCATTCCCTCCATCCTGATCCTCCCACTGCCAATCCACCCCTCGCACCACCCGACCTCCTGCAAAGATCCCCCGGGCGGTGATCTTCTTTGACTTGCGTCGAGATTCCAAAAGAACTCTGTGCGAACACAAAAGCAATTTCAGATGATATGCTTTGGAACATAAAAGTATATGTTTTTCAAAAAGAAAAGGTCATATTAAAAATTATTGCTAAATATTAGAAGTGGAGAAGTAGCTTCCTGAAATACTGTAGCTAACAAACATGATCCCACAGTAGGCTTTTCCATCATTTATATTGTTTAGCTCCATTTTCTTTGAAACACAAAGGTTAACCTGCAGAATAAAAAGGATAATCCTGGATCATTTTTTAAAAATCACTTATTGTTTGTTTCAATTGGAGAAGCTCGTCTCCCATCTGGAAGCTGCCCCATGCTGAACCTAAGCAGTCAGTTTCTGATCCTCCAGCTTTGCTGACATGTGCTCATTTCTCTTCTCTGTGCACCCCTAACTAACCGCTTATCTCAATACAAAACATGACATTCCCAAAACATATTAATGTCATGCAGGCTGTGCTTGAGATTGCAAATTTCTGTTAAAAAAATCTTTAAAACGCTAAAGAGACTTGCAAACAAATACAAATAAAATAATTGTGCATAAAATGTTCATGTGCACCCTAAAGCAGCTGGAAACCACAGCAGGAGACAGCAGCTGCCAAGGGAAAAAGGCCTGGCTTCATCACTGTCTTTGTTGTACTTCACTAACCATTCTCACTAGGGAAATAGAGTCACACTTAGTTAAAAGGAGACCAGCTGTTGAGCTGACCTATTGTTTCTTTGAGCTCATGTTAAGGGCAGTTATGGGTGGATGCCAAAAGAGATGGCTAAACAACTGCTAGACTTCTTAATAGCCTTACCATATGGAGTCAGCGAAGGAGACGTTACTCAAGCCAGAAAAAAGGAACGGAACGCAACTCCAAAAACAAAACAGCAGCTCTATTTTCAAGAAAGTTTAGTAGGTAAACGAGACCAGCTGTATTAACAATTCATGTATAACTAGTAAACATGTCTAATATATTTTGGTAAGACCCACATTAACCTCAGATCATATGAAGCAGAAATAGAAGAGCACATACTTCCTGTTTTATGATCACGACAGACTTTCAACCTATAGACAATTCAACGAACATTGATGCGTCTTTGCATATACTTCAGTGAAAGAAAAAGCCCATTTTATATTAAGACGACAGCCAAGCAAGACAATTGAGACAAGAAAATAGTGAAATTACAAGGAAAGGCCTACCCAAGTATCAAAGAGTTAGACCGTTTAAATGTAATAAACATTGACAAATAACTGACAGCAAGGAAAATGGGTAATCGATGTTGGGTCTTTAAACAAAGTTAACTTTTGCCGCATATATGTAGTCTCTGTATTTAATAGAGAAAACGAAACAGAGAAGTGTGCCAATGTCAGAAGAATCAAGCCCTATTTTAAACAATTATTCCTCTTTCTAAAAACATCCACCATACTGCATTCTGAGATGGTTTGCTTCTGGATGATTAATCCAAATTTCCAAGTTTATTTGTTGATGTGGTCTACCACAGAGTCTGATCCAACGCTTGCATTATTCAAAATCACTGGCTTGTTTCAGGAACAAAATGAACGAAACTCCAGTCACTAGCCTCTCTGCCATAACACCCTTTTACCATAATGTGTACTAAGTTATCAACAAACAGTTTACTAAGTTTGAAGAACAAAACAGTGGATAACAACAAGGCTTATCAGGGCATCAACTGGACTGGATATTCGATCTGGCAGTCTTTTATCTGTCATAAGGTCATTTGCTAATTATATTGTTATAGAACAGCAGACAAGTAAATATTATTAGAGTAACACAAAATTCACACAAATAGGGGCCAATTAGATCCTATACAGCATCTTCATCAAACATGTTGTTTCACTGATAATTCAACAGACTGGAGCAACAGGAAGCAAGAAATGCAAAAAAAAAAAAAAAAACAAGCATGTAAGAAACTAGGGTCCAGTTGTTCAGATGAAATTTAACCAGATTTAACCAGTCATAATATACTATACAAAAGTAGGATATACATTAAGCCTTTATGTAAAGAGCAGAAATAAATGACCAATGTTTCTTTGAGAAAACAAAGAAGTAATAAGATCATGGATTGCTTAACACAGGAATTCCAAATAAATTTAAATATATGAACAAACTAGGCACAGGTAGATGTGACAAAGTGCAATATCCCTCAAATTAAAAACCAGATAAAACAAGACCAGCGGGCCAGCTTTAAAGTCAAATCGAAATGCAAATCAAATCTAAAGTAGCTTGTATTTAGACATAAATCGTCCACACTGATGGACATGGTGACTGATGATGCAAACTGCTCTGTACTATTACAGGCTGCTATTCCCTCCAGGCAGTGGTCCACCTGTCGCCAGGCAACAACAGCCCATAACTGAAGGAAATGTTGCATGATGGGTCTGAAACTGGCCAGAGAACCACCTTACCCAGAGAGGGGAATAATGCCAAGGAGTCAAGACCACAGGGAGGAAACTCACCTCTCACTTCCAGGAGTGGTGATGCGGTAGAACCTGTGGCGCAGGTGGTGCTTATCACCATGGTAACAGGTGGTGCAGAGGTCATAGTTGGTGCACTCGGCACATTTCCATCGGATCCCAATGATGGGCTGCTGCCGACAGGTGTCACACATGGTGCCATCATGCTTGATTCCTGTAACATGGTAATTACAGGCATGAGACACAAGAGTTGATGTCCCCCTGCACTGCTTCAACTAAAGTGTGTTATATTTCTCTAGCTATCTCTCTATATAGATGGATATACACATAAACATAAGCAGCACAGGCATATTTGTAGCATTATAACAATAATGTAGTTGTAGCCAACAATACACTGTATGGGTCAAAATTATTTATTTTTCTTTTATGCCAAATTCATTAAGTAAAGATCATGTTCCATGAAGATATGCTGTAAAAATATCAAAACTTAATTTTTGATTAGTAATATGCACTGCCAAGGTGAATTCCCAATATATAGAATTATTTTTTTTTTTGCTCCCTCAGATTCCAGATTTTAAAACAGTTTTATCACAGTATTGATATTTATATTGCCCTATCCTAACAAATTATAACTGTTACATTACTGGAAAGCATTATTTATCAGCTTTCAGATGATATATAAATCTCAATTGACCCTTATGACTGGTTTTGTGATCCAGGGTCACATATACACATATTAAAATTTCATGACCTGAACTTTTTTTGTGTTTTTTTTTTTTTTAAGGTTCATTAGGTGATGTTCAGTAATTAATGTTATTTTATCAATCCTAATGTTTTGTGGAGATGTCTTGGCCTAGTGGTTAGAGTTTGACTCCAAACCCTGGGGTTGTGGGTTCGAGTCTCGGCGGGCAATACCATGACTTAGGTGCCCTTGAGCAATGCACCGAACCCCCAACTGCCCTGGGAACCCCGGGCGTCACGGCATAAATGGCTGCCCACTGCTCCAGGTGTGTATTCACGGTGTGTGTTCACTGCTATGTGTGTGCACTTTGATTGGGTTAAATGCAGAGCACGAATTCTGAGTATGGGTCACCATACTTGGCTTTATGTCACTACACTTCTGTTTTAAATTATAACCAAATGTATGTTCGACATGAACAAGCTCGGTCTTGTTTAGATCAGGTGACAGATGCACTGATATCACACAAGGTTAAAGTCTGTCTCACCTGTGGGCGCACTGTCGAGAATCCTCACGTCATAAGCCCCGGAGCAGCGGTAATTGGCGGCGGTACCGTTATCCCACACTACCACTACTTCCTCCGGGCTCTCAAAACTCCTGACGGTGCCGAGGTGCCCTTCTCCTCCGTCCTGTTTTCCCCACTTCCAGTCAGGCCCGCGGATAACTCGAGCACCAACTCCTTCCATCATGACTCGGTTATTCCTACCGGTGGTCATTTACGAGCAAATGTTGCGATAAGATATACTTTTAGCTAGCCGTCAAGCCAGCTCAGAAAACTTGGTTTTAAATTAACCGATTCGTCTTGTCTTAACTTGCATCTGGGTCAACGGCAGGTGAAGGAGGGCAATTTAGCTGTACGGACAAGTAAAGGGATCTAGTTTTCTGAAGTCATACAATTAATTGTCTATTGATATCCTGGAGACTGTATATATATTAACTGAAGTATTAAAAACTGTGCAAGTTAGCAACAAACAAAATGTAACGTTGAGTAGTTTTGGTGAAATATATCTTACGGAGAAGAGAAAGCTAATTTAGGTTGTAATTACCCTTTATTCTGGAAACAATGTTGTGGTAGATTTGGCAAGCGTTACATTCCAGGATCTAAGGGTTGGTTTTTAGCAAAGGCCAGTTAGCAAGTCTAGGCTAACCAGCTATTATAGCTAGCCCTAATAAAGTTGTAAGCTGTTACTTGACTTTAGCAAAATAGCAACAAAAACTTTCGATTTAGAAAAAAACACCGTCGTTTTTATCGGGAGATGTAAAAAAGGTTTGCGAACTTTGCTGTGCGATCAACAGATGGTCCAACTTTGCGTGACGCGATTCACAATGTCTGCGCGAGCTGCTGTTCGTGAAAAGCTTCTGCAAAAAGCAGCCCAAGCTGCCCGTGCAAGTGAGCCAGTTTCAGCAAGGCGTCCCGGTTTATAATAAATGCAGTGTAATAGCTGAATGAATGGCTGTAGATGAAATAATCGCAGTTCTTCACGCCCGAAACAAATGCACGCTCGCGTCTGTAAACAGCAGCCACTTCGCCACGGATGTGGAGACCTTTGTTAGTGCTTTCCCAAGAATTCCACCAGCAGAACTTTATAATTCCTTGCCAAAATAGATTCGGAGATAATTTCTGTCCGATATCCTTTAAGCCCAGGTAATATCAACGAATTTGTGAAAAAACGGTCTCGAGTAATGTTTTATTGAGGTGCAACTCGAGACGAACGCGTCGCCATTATTGTCAATCAGAGCTCGAGCCAGCGGAGGTGGGACTGTTTGGGATCCAAGCAGTTTCCGTGGCGTAAAATGACGTCACTCCAGGATTTAAAGTGAGCAAAGCCCAGACACAAAATAATGGAAGTCTGATTGTATTGTATCACGCCTAATCTTTACTATGTATCTCAATATTTGTCATGAATTATATACATTTATACATACATTATATACTCAAAAAATATTTTATTTGCATTTACATTTAATCATTTAGTAAAAGCTTTTATCAAAATGAGAATAATAGAAGCAATCAGACCAACAAGCTGCCTGTGACAAGTCTTAGTCTAGCACAGTACACATAGGAACGTTTTTTAAATTAATGAATTAAAGGAATAGAATAGAATTAGGTGAGTGCTGGGTCAGGTTTTATGTCCTGTATGAAACATTTTTAATATTATATATTAAGACAAACTATTCATTATTAAAAATGAACAAAGATGGTTAAAAAATCTATTAAAAATATATTTATTTATGTTTAATTTCTGAAGGCTTAGACCTCCAATTCTTCTCAAAGTATTAAAAGTAGTGAAAAGGTTCTGCAGCACTGAGAGGACCATTTAGACTTCAGTGTTATACTATGTCTTTATTATTATTATTATTATTATCATTATTATTATTATCTATTTTTTACAACTTATTTATATCGGCCAACTCACTTGGGTGGACTGTTCTCACTGAGCATGAGAAAGTATCCCAGCCCTTGTGCTCTCCCATTTCCTTCCTCCTAAGAGACAAAACAGGGTCAGAGTCAGAGGACTAAACAAATGGGTTCGAGTGAGTTCACACCAGCACACATCCCACATCCCCCACACTTTCCTACAGTGAGAGGATTTCCTAGTTCTCTTCTGCCATGAAGATCAGTGCCTCTCAACAGGAGCAAGCAGTCTGGTCTCTTTTGGAGGATCCAAGGAGGATGTTTCTGATGGCTTCTGATGTGGAGGAATGGTTGTGCTCCATAGAGGACCCTGGCCCCTTTTGCCAAAAGAAACCAGGTGATGTCAGGCCCAGTGTGGACAGCAAGCTAAACCACATCCTCTCAAAGGCCTTTGAAGAATTTGGCTTAGAATGGTAACCCCCATAAGAGCCTTCCCACAGCTGCATCAATGAATGGTTCCTGTAAGGGCACCAGCAAGCCACCTGCCATAGACCTGCACTATTCTTTCCGGACGTTCATGAAGAACTTACCAAGTTGTGGTGCACTTTCTACTCAGCCCAGATTAACTTTTCTGCCTTCACTTCACAAAGAGGTTATGAAAAGCTTCTTCCCTTTGAAGAGGCCATGACTGCTCATCTCTGCCCAGATGGATGCTTGCATTCATAGCCAAATAGCCCCTTATCACCAACCATTCTTGAGATTCACGTTCAAAGGGGTCACTTTCCAATATACTGTCCTTCCATTCGGACTTTCTCTGGCAATGTGAACCTTTACAAAGTGCATGGCTACAGCCCTCTCCCCTCTGAGACAGAATGGAGCTCAGTCAGAGCACAAGTGAAAGTGACCCATATTCGGAATTTGTGCTCAGCAATTAAAGTCTGTGTGAACCAGAAATTGCTGCTTACTTTATTTCAGTGTAGTGGCGTATTCCCAGCTAAAACTGAGTATTGAATAGAGGGTGTGGTTTTCTATTTTTTTTTTTCGCGCTCCCCGTCTCTGTCTCTCATTCATAGCAAATTAATGGTTGGAGGGGCGTGGTTAAGGATATTCTGCCAAAGCCGTCAAACTGACATCATTAGAGGAGGAATGCCATTCCAGAGCGGAAGACAAAAAAATTTTTTTCAGTGGATTAACATGCAAGGATTAATTGTTCACCTCATAACAGGCTATGTGAGCTCATAAAATAAATAAAGTCCATTTTGATTTCATGAGGACTTTTAACCCATCCACACAGTAGTGAGAGCAGTGGGCAGCCATACTGCTGCGGGACCTCGGGAGCAGTTGGGGGTTCTGTGCCATGCTCAGGGGTTATTGAGGGTGGAAGTGAGTGCTGGTTATATAGTGTTAGATCCCAATCTCCCAGCCAGTTAATCACTTTCCCCTCTATGTCTATTCTAGCTCGTTGGCATTTGGCAAGGGGAGATAACCATGTCATTGCTGTCTTCGGTATTCAATTGTTCTGCATTTGAAGAACATATCCAGCCAGTAGGTAGTTACACTACCTAACCCCTACCCCCTTGTTCAATGACTTTCACAAGCATGATCTTCTCAATGCTTATCCTGAGGCCAATTTTATATAGTAGTAGGGATAGAATGCAGCCTTGCTTGCATCCAGTAGCGGTTTCAAAAACATCTGAATTGCATGATGAGGTTGTAATTATTTTTTATTTTGCTTAAAGGACTTTGTATTTATTTATTTATTTGCATTTTTGCCATTCATTTTTCACTTTTGCCCTTCAGAAGCTACAGACGATGCTTACAAAATAAGAACATTTACACTGATCATCATTTTCAAACCATTTACATCCTCCAAATATTAATGCATTGTGTCTGAGCATCACTGAATCTTTGTGCCCTTTCTAATAGTTGTTTGTGTAATAGTTGTTGAGTCCATCAGGGGCCTGTACCATGATAGCAGCTGAACAAATTCAGAGTTACAGGATTAGTTTTTGAGTTAACAAACCCAAACCTCTTGCTCTATCTGTGCAGTCACAAGTGAAACTTGTTAAGTTAATTTGTACATTTGAAAATATATAGCGATTGAGACTCGAACAATGTAAGGCCACATGTAATCATTTTTAAAATAGTGTTATCTATTGATATATACAGATCATTCATATTACAGGATCTATATACATTAATATGAATTTAAATTAAATTATTTATAATAACTTAAAATAAAATTGCTTGTGTGTAGTGGATTAATAATAATATAAATCATATAATAAATATATAAATAATGTAAAATAACTTTAAGTAACTTTAACTTTAAGTAATTATCATTAAAGCCAGACATTGTCACTTTGCTCCCATCTGATGGGTTCAACTTCAGTTTGAGATCTCTAACCCAGAACATAACCTGCACCAGAGCGGGTTAGCCGTGGAGTGTAAGTTACTATGCCAATGAATGCTGCTAAAAGCCAAGCCACTTACATATACCTAAAACCCAGGATTGGTGCAATCTAAACTGAAATTTACCTGGTTAGCCAGCTAAGTGTCTTTCTTCAGCCTGAGAAAACATTATATATATATATATATATATATATATATATATATATATATATATATATATATATATATATATATATATATATATATATATATATATATATATTTGTTGTTTTCACAGTTTTGACCAGCAGGCGTCATCGGCGTGCAGTGATTCAAGTGCTTCAAAACGGTGAACCATTTTGCAAAGCAATTGGTTTACTTAAATTAAAGTTTGTATTATAACGATAATACACATACATAATGATAATACACCTCTACTACACCGCTCATGTAAATGATGCATTTTAGCCTAAAGTACCCTTCAACTCGTACATATTCTAATATTTGAAAAGTACTTCCCAACCTACAACTAAGCTAGACTCATTGATACAATCAACTGTCCTATTATTTATAAAAGTTGTAATATTAGCTTTGTTGATACTGTTAATTAAGTGTTTTTCTAATGGGCTACTTTAATTGTACCTTTAATTTTTACTAAAGTATGAGGATTATATGTTTTATACACTTCAGTCACAATATGAGAAACAGTGAGCAAACTTATTCTGGTCAGTGTCCAGCACAATTTATTATTGTTATTTCTCATCACATTATTATTATAATTATTTATGTATTTATTTACTTTTGACTTTACTTGTAATTTCATTATATACTCTATTGTCATCCATTTTCAATTATACTGTTTTACTTTTTAATATATTATACTTTACCTATATTATTACCATATATTATATTATATTTTTTTTATTTTGCGTTAGTTTGGAAATATAAATGTAAAAATATTTGACATGCAGTAAAATGGCAGTATTTACACCTGGCTGACAGAAATGTTGAGGACCTTTATTTTGTCTTCCTCTTAGCCGGATGTTGTAGAACGTTATGTTAATGAGTCTTCGCAGTGTCAGCGAGGCTAGTTGAGCGGAAGAGGACACCGGTGGAGGGCATTACATGTAACTCCAAATTAATAAACTCCCGTTGTCTTCAAGAAATTGTCAGCAGCTAATTGGAAATGTTTTCTCTTTCTTCTTCCCTTCAGCCACAGGTATCAAATCACTGTCTATATAGGACAGCGGGTTTCATAATTTAACATGCGCAGGCTAGCTGGTTAGCTAGCATATGTAACAAGAATAAGAAGCAGCACTTAAGATATAAACGAATAGTTTTTTTTTTTGAAAAATCATGAAGAAAAGGCAATGTCATGTTACTAGTCTAGTCGTCCTCGTAATAGGTCACTTGATTGCAGTGTAATTGACGATTTGTGTTTAAAAAAAATGCTGTTTTAAGACATTGATTTGCGTTGATACCAATGTAAAACATGCTTCACTTTGCGTGAAACTGTGCTTGCACATCTGTTGAGAAATAAGGGCCCAAGGGTCCGTTCTTCGTCCGTCGTCCGTCGTTTATTACATCCAGCTAAGCAGGATCTGACCTGTTGTTGATGATTAGTATGGCTGGATAGAGTTATCTGAGATAATTGCGCGTTCATGGGTGTTTTTAAAGGGAGTTATGTATCGGCACACGAAACGTCGATCAGCAATGCAGCGATTGGCTGGCGGCAACGTAATGACATCATATAATTAAAAAGGACACTTGACAAAAAACTTGACACATTTCTGGACTTTTATAAAGAAACAGCCAAGAGAACAAAACTTCATACATTTTATAATAGATGAATGAAATGTGCGTTTTTATTATTATTTTTTTTAAAATGATTCCCATTTATAATTCACGACTATTTGTACAGGCTTTACATTTTTATTTCAGTGTAGTAATTAGCAATTCATATTTCAAATTTAATTTGATATTTGAACAGATGTGTTACGTGACAGCATTAATTAAAGTTTTTAAAGGTTAAGATCATGTTATCTGCATCTCCTGCACTCCATCAATCCTCTCCTATAATACAGTAGCTGTCATCACTCAAATTACTGCACGACGAAAAACACCTTATCTCTGTGTTACACTAATACAATTATGAAGTCATTTATTTTATAATGAATGAATCTTTCAATGAGTAAAACTGGCTGTGTCTGTAATATTAAAGACTACACAAAATTATCAAATTATCTTTAAATCAATTTTTAAATGATTATTATTTAAAATTATTGTCCCTGGAATCAGTAGGATACTCTAGTAATAAAGTAGCGGTGGTAGCCGACAGCTTTCAAATATAAATTCTGCTTAAAAAGATGCAATCTAATCCTGTTTACATGAAATAAGCCTTCTCCCGAGCCGGTTTGAGCTCACAGACCTGTTGCTACAACAGCAGCTTCAGGATGAGCTTCAAAGAACCAACCAATCCAAGATCATGCAAAATCTGGTCACCAATCAAATCCAGCTAACTGAGTTAGCGAGGTACGAAGATAGCACCCCAGGTTCGTGGGAAGTTCAAATATTTTTCATAAGTGATTTCCCCCCCACATATCACAAATATCCAATTTTTCTCGGACATTTTAGTCTGTCTTACTGATACTATTGCCTCTCTCCCTTGATAAATGAGTGCAATAACTTTTTTTTTTCTTTTTTTTTGTTGAGAAATGTACAAACCGTTTTCACACAATCAAAAAATACTCATTGATGCATTATTTACATTGTGGAATTTCAAATTTTGAGAAAACACCCCAATATTGGTTGAATGTTCAAATTAAAGCTGTTATAAAAATGTAATTCTCAAGACAGAAAAGAAGAAAACTTGGTTTGCCTGTTTATTTCCCCAGGTAACAGTCCAGCTGAGTCACCTGATCAATGCCCTGCACTCTCTGAAGGGTTCAGTGAGCATCAATCACAAACACAGAGAGAACGCATCAGAACAAGAACTGAACTGCACAGAGGTAATCACACTGATGAATTCTGGACCCTCCCTTTGTCTCCTCTAGTCATTTATTGCAAATGTAGTTATAAAATTGAGCAGTTGAACGTTAGCAGCTTTTAGATGAATGATGCTCATCTGAATCCTAACCATGTTTTTCCTCTTTAAATTCTGATTCTGTGGTGGTGTGCTGGGAAGCCATCGGTGATCCTCCGGGATTTAGGATTGACAGATCTCGGGGTCGGCCAGCTAGATGAGCTGGTGCAGAAGCTTCTGCCCTGTGTTACTCAGCAGGAGTCGCTCTCACAACTGAGGACTGTGCCAAATATCTGGAGGACTTCCCATCTTTCCTCAGATTCGTTCTTTCACAACAAACATGGTGAGGCAAAAAATACATTCCCCTTCATTTCCTTGATACCTGAGCCTGTGACAGAAATAGTTACCAATAGTTTTTATTTGCGTTTATGCACAGTTCAACAGTTCACTCAATAACTTTGAATTGGTGCAGCCATCCATCACTGTGATCTTGATTATTATATTAATTGATTGTGCAGATTTCTCATACTGTACGGCTGAATTTGTCAGATGTGTTACCTGTTTAATTTCTGCTTTTCCTGTTCAGGGTTTTCAAGATTGGGTGGTGTCACTCCTGTGTTCTCCAAGCAGAACAAGTCACCTCTTCAAACACTATGTACAGATCTCAAATATTTGCCATGTAAAGTGTACAGCATTATATTATTCACTTGTCACACGCAACTTCATTTGACATGAGCTGTGTTTTTTCCAGCTGATGTTCATCAAATGTTAATCCTTTATTTCCTCCCCTCAGTGATGGTTCCAAATCGTGGCTTTAAAACCCTGAAGTCCAGAACACGCCGTCTACAGGGAGGCTTTGAGAGTTCAGGGGAGCCTGAGGGATTTACACCATCATTTATGAAGGTCACCCACGCAGAAATACAGTGCTTTCTTTTAAATGATTACCCTAATGTAGTGTTTATTACAACATAAAGAGATGGTTCACTAGCATTTTGATTGCATTTGAATGAATTACAGAACTGAAACCTGGGAGTAATTTGTTTTCTTAAGTGCATGTGCATTTTTGTGCAAGTTTATTGTTCAATAGCCCACAGAAAACATTATATAAACTATCTAAATAACTATGTTTTAAGGTTTGTTTGTCCATTTTAATGTTGTTTATGGTTTTGTCCATCAGGGTTTCCTTACACGAGACAAAGGGCCAGATGTTGAAACACTGGACAAGCTCCTTAAAAACAAGAACATTCCTGATGGTCAGCATGATGCTTTTAAGACTGGTTTTGCAGAGGGATTCCTAAAAGCACAGGCACTAACACAGAGAACCCAAGGCAAGCTTTAAGGCTTTCAGTAGACAAAAGCTCCATAAAACCATTTGTGTGACCTTCATACAGTACTGTAAATACCGTAAGTCTGTCTCTCACAGACAAGCCAGCCTTGCTTTTGCCCTGACTGAGGTCTGTTGAATGCAGAATGTTTCTCAACCTGATGTAATTGTTTCCTTTCTCACTTTATTATTGTATTTTAAAAAAAATCATATAATCATATTGTCATTTCCAACAGAATCATTAAGGAGGACACGACTGATACTATTGGTGCTTTTGCTGGTGGGGTTATATGGACTCTCAAAAACACCTTTCTTATCAGGTAAATATTATTTGTTAGGATTTAGGATTTGTCTCCCTAAATTCAGTATAGATTATGCCCTGTGTCATGTCTACTTGTGTGAATATCAAATTTTTATTATTAGTAAAAGTCTTTGCTTGGATTGAAAACCATTAATGCTCGCCCCTTTCATGCCCCTTTTGTGGCTTTGCGAGAGCTGTGTGTGTGTGTGTGTGTGTGTGTTTGGAGTGTGAACTATAATGTAACCTTTCCGAACAGTGCGATTCCGAACCACTTCAGGCCTGGACTCAGCAGTGGACCCTGTCCAGATGAAGAACGTCACCTTTGAGCATGTGAAGGGTGTGGAGGAGGCCAAGAATGAGCTACAGGAAGTGGTGGAGTTCCTCCGGAACCCACAGAAGTTCACCGCTTTGGGAGGAAAGCTGCCTAAAGGTAAGAACACACTTTTGCTGAAAGGCTCCAAGCCAGAACCATTCAAATTAATAGTTACATTTCAATTCTACTGTTATTTGCTCATCGTCAAATTTTAGCAAACCTGTATGATTTTTAATTTTATTTTTTAATCTGTGGAATAGATTTATGAAAAATGATTACAACTACATCTACCTTCTTTACCATTTAATAGTAGTTCATAGTGACCACATGTCTAGAGCTTCAAAAAGGATAAAAAAAGACACCATTACAGAAGTCCATATTTAAACTAATTAATTTATTTTTTTCATAGGAATCTTGTTGGTTGGGCCTCCAGGAACAGGAAAGACCCTGTTGGCCCGTGCTGTGGCCGGAGAGGCAGATGTGCCTTTCTACTACGCATCTGGCTCAGAGTTCGATGAGATGTTTGTTGGTGTTGGTGCTAGCCGAATCCGAAACCTTTTCAGTGAGTGCCTAGCTTGCATAGAGCCAAATCTTAATTCCATAAATAGTGAATGAATGCATGTATTAAAGCAGTTCTCCTGCATTTGCTCTCTAGGGGAAGCTAAAGCTAATGCTCCTTGTGTTATCTTCATTGATGAGCTGGATAGTGTTGGAGGAAAGAGGATTGAGTCCCCCATGCACCCCTATTCTAGACAGACAATCAATCAGCTTCTAGCAGAGATGGATGGGTGAGCCGTGCTACTCCGACTGACTTCATTGTGGTCTGTGCTTGAGTTTCCTTCACTAACTTTTGGTTTTTAACATGTGCAGGTTTAAGCCAAATGAAGGTGTCATCATAATCGGAGCAACAAACTTCCCTGAAGCTTTGGATAAGTATGTATATTTCTTTTCGAACATCTAAAGACTAAGGACTGCTTGTTTTACAATATGCTCAAATATAATAAGATATATGTGTTATTGTGAGTTTGTGAAAGTCTTCTGTCAGTATAATGTGTATGATTGGTCAGATAATCTGAATCTTGTTCCACAGCGCTCTGATCCGGCCAGGCCGTTTTGATATGCAGGTCACAGTCCCCAGACCAGACGTGAAAGGCCGCACTGAAATCCTCAAGTGGTACCTTAAAAAAATTAAAGTAGACAGTGGTAAGTGGTCTGTGAAAGACTCATTTCTTAATGTTGTGAGGTAAAAAAAAAAAAAGGTTTCTTTACAGGAAGTGAAGTAATTGTTGTTAAGGATTATTGTATTTTCTGGACATTAGCTGTGGAGGCAGAGGTCATTGCCCGAGGAACGGTGGGGTTCTCTGGAGCCGAGCTGGAGAATCTAGTTAATCAGGCTGCACTAAAGGCAGCTGTGGATGGCAAAGACATGGTGACCATGAAGGAGTTGGAGTTCGCTAAGGACAAAATACTGATGGGTAGGTACCTCTAACTGAAGAAATTGTGTTGCTCATATTAGTCACATTTACCCCTAAATTTCAGATAATGACATTTTTCCATAGTTCACCGGAAATATTTTTTTTCTAGAAATGCCAAAACCAAAAATAAAGTTTAAATAATTACATTTGGGCAACTGAACTCAGTATACTGTTCAGGGTGTCATATACTATCGTAGTGTGCATAGGTATCATAGACATTGATATTTCAGCCAAATTTTTTTTACATATGACAGTATTTTTGGTCCAGGGTCATGTAAGTTGCATGGTTATATTTGTGGCAATAGCCAGCAATAATGTTATATGGATCATAATTATACATTTTTCTTTTATGCCAAAAATTATTATGATCATGTTCCATGAAGATATTTAGTAAATTTCCTACTGTAAATTTATCAAAGCTTAAGTCAAATGTGTTGCTTAGAACCACATTTGGACAACTTAAAAGGTGATTTTCTCAGTATTTCGATTTTATGCACCTTCAGATTCCAGATTTTCAAATAGTTGTTTATCTGTAAATATAGCAAAACATTATCCTATCGCAACAAACCATACATCCACAGAAAACTAATTCATTCAGCTTTCAGGTGATGTATAAATCTCAAAAAAAAAAAAAAAAGACCCTTATGACTAGTTTTGTGGTCCAGGGACACACATTGCTGTTCTAGTATCAGTTTTGGTCCTGAAGAAGTCTGTCCATGCTGACATGTTAACCTGTTGCAGCTTATTTACATTGTGTGCATGAAAAAGTTGCTGACACCAATCGAGAAGCACTCATTTTTGGCCCATTAAATCCATTTTGGGTGAAACTGACAATTTCAGTTTTCTGCTGTTTCTGCATTCAGTTCAGAATGTTTTCAGTGGCTGAAATTGCCTTTGCCTTTCTGCAGGGCCGGAACGCAGGAGCGCAGAGATTGACAAGAAGAATAAAGAGATCACAGCTTACCATGAGTCAGGCCATGCTATTATTGCATACTACACCAAAGATGCCATGCCCATAAATAAAGCCACCATTATGCCGAGAGGCCCCACTCTGGGTCATGTGAGTACATTTTTACTTGATTAGAAGAGTTGAAACTTTGAAAGGGCTAATCTCTTCTCTTTAGGTTGAAACTGTAAAGTCAGCGTTTGAATTTTTTTTGGAGATAAATGTTTATTTTTAAAGTGTGAGACAGTCTGCCTTGATTTAGTGCCAGTATTTTTGTTTTCCTCTCTTTAGGTGTCCATGCTCCCAGAGAATGACCGCTGGAGTGAAACTCGTTCTCAACTTCTGGCCCAGATGGACGTCAGCATGGGCGGCCGAGTGGCTGAGGAGCTCATCTTCGGCAGTGAGAATATCACTACTGGTATGTTGCAGTCCTGTTTGTTCTGGGGTTGCAGTGTCATTAAGTATGTTTTTGTATTTATGATTATTATATTATAGAGTGACCTTGCTGTAAGTGTGTTTATTGTACATGCGAGAAGACAATTCATGAACTGGAAATACTGCACAGTGATGCTTATCACTTATTTCTGTTCATCTGTGGAATTGTTTGTTGTTTTTACTCAGGAGCGTCAAGTGATTTTGACAGCGCTACAAAAATAGCTAAAATGATGGTGACCAGATTTGGCATGTGTGAAAAGGTTTGTCATATTTAGCAAATTATTTTTGCTTTCTGGATATATGTAATATAGATGAATGTTAATTTTAGATTTTATTTATTTACTTTGGTTTTGAAGGAGTTGGTTGCCTTCAAATTTACTGATGCCAAATGTCATGAACTGTTGCATATTTTCATGCATAAAGACTTTGTTGTCCAAGGAAAAATATTAAGTAGGAAATAAATGGTATGACATAAATTGCATGTTATTTCCTAAGTCAAATAATTGACTTATTTTTTCCAAATGTAGTAAAACTAAAATGAATTAAGTAGACAATTTTGCATTTGTTGTTTTCATGACAATAGAAAGCAAGGCAGCTCCCTAGGTTTTAAAAAATAGTTCTATAAATATTTTTTCTTTTCAGAGCTATTGACTCTTTAATGTCTGTCGTTCTTTTTTGTTAATAGTTGGGTGTCATGACATATACTGACCTCACCAAGCAGAGCCCAGAAACTCAGGCAGCCATTGAACATGAAGTCAGGACACTTCTGAGGGTAAACTTTGTTCTGATCTAATCCAGTCCTCAAATCAGTACATTTTTAAGCACTCAACAGCCTGCTGTTAACATTTCTTGATACCAGCTACTATTTCCCCCTTCATTTTTGGCTCAAATATCTCCTAGGATTCCTACGAGCGTGCTAAAGCGCTCCTGAAGTCTCGTTCTAAGGAACACAAAAATCTTGCTGAAGCTTTGCTGCGGTATGAGACATTGGATGCCAAAGAGATCCAGCTGGTCTTGGAGGGAAAGACAATAGCCAGCAGATGAGGGCTCACCAGGACCTTCAGGCAACAGGGAAAGGACAATGGAACCCTAAAAGACATGAATGTACATATGCAACCAAGAGCTTGGTAGGCCAACAATCCCCATTGGTAAAGAGTTTTGTTTTTCTTTTTCTCCCTGAGCCAGATCTCTAAAAATGTTTCAGTTTTACATGCTTGGGATTTTCTTCCAAAGAAATTGTTAATGGTTTTTGAACTCATTTACTATCTATTTCAGTGTTTTTCTGGCCCATTGACTGTAGGTGCTGCCTTATTTGTAGTGGAGCTGATTTTGAATAAATCATTAAGCTGTAAGCAACAGTCCAGTTTACTATAAAGGAAGGAACAAATTGCTGTTCACTGTTTCTGACAGAGTTGTCTGAGCCAGGCTGAGCATATGTTGCATGGTGGCCTTTGAGAAATAGAAGGGAAGGTTTTTTGTTTTTTTAATCTGGAATGTTTCAAAGCACTTTAGTGCTGGGACATTTGAATTATTTTTGTGATGCATTTATTGTCTGCTTGTGAACAATGCTGCTTCAAAATACCTTAATCGTCACAGTAAGTAAATACACCAGAACCCCAGTGTGCTAAGAAATTCCAAGTGGCTCAGTAATCAATAAACTTGTGAAGTTTGAGCTCTATTTCACAAGACTATTTTTATACCATCTGGAATATTACATGTTCCATCTTATAGGTTTAAATGCTTACTCTCTTGCATCAGTTTGATCATAAATGGCAATCATAAAACAAAAGGGAAACTACAATGTGATATTCATTTAAATTTGATATTAGATCTGCATTTCTCATGTTCCAGTGGTTATTCTACTCTGTTTGTTCAGCTTTATTCTACACATTATTTATTCATGTACAGTAGCTCTACATCTATGAGTTTACCTTGCATTCATGTATGTTTGCCTTTTACCCAAGCTCGTTTTAGTTGTGTGTATATACAGTATATATTTATAATTAATCAAATTAAAATCAAGGACATTGTATATAAGTGTATTAGATTCATTTTAGATTTTAGTTCGACCTGGTTTGTAATAAAAAAAAATGTTTTCTTTTGAAGCTGTTGCACATTAAATAATGAATGGGAGCTGAACAGAATAAAGGAAACATAACTCTGCAGAATTGTTATTTTCATGGACTGTGATAACTTCTGCATTGCGAGAACATTACCATTATACACGTAAACAAGTCTAAACTAAATGCTTGTGCCAAGTTCTAGATGGTTGCCCAAATTATAAGTTTGAGGATTTTCACCCAGTTATGTCTCTTTGCTTTGAAATAATTAGCTTTCCCCTCTAGAAGCCACACGGTTAAAATGACACCGTTGTCGTTTTGGACAGCACTACACATCCAGTGCTAGAATATAAATAGATGGTAAAGTAAATCTGCTTTAATTGAGCAGTTTAATAAACATAGGCTTTATTCACATATTAACACTAATGAAAGCACATATATAAACATCAAATATGGTAAACAGACTTTCAGTGGAAGAACAGAAATCACTCGGGTTTAATAAAAATGTTGCCATATCAAATGACAGTCCACATGTTACTGCAATCATTCAATGTGAAGTTCAACTACAATAACATTTTGCACATTTCTGGGATAATATATGTTGAAAACATTTGAAAATCTGCCTTGAAGGGGAAGTCGTGGCCTAGTGGTTAGAGAGTTTGATTCCTAACCCTAGGGTTGTAGGTTCAAGTCTTGGGCCAGCAATACCACGTCTTAGGTGCCCTTGAGGAAGGCATCGAACCCCCAACTGCTCCCCGGGCGCCACGGCATAAATGGCTGCCCACTGCTGTGTGTGTGTGTATGCGTGCGTGCGTGCGCACTTTTGATGGGTTAAATGCAGAGCACAAATTCTGAGTATGGGTCACCATACTTGGCTGAATGTCACGTCACTTTCACTATACTTTGAACGTGCTTCTAAGTGCTTTAAAAGTAACCAACCACAAGAAATTATTTTTTTCTTACTTTAATACAATTTTAATTTTACAAGTTTATTAAAAAAGAGATGGGACATGATGTAGAAAAAGCAGAAGTTTGATATTCGAATTCAATGCTGCCATCATTTGTGGCAAAATCCAAAGAAAGTTAGAAATACTGGAATAAAAGCAATGCCATGAAGCAGCCCAAAAGTAATGACTAGGAACACAATGGTGAAAAAGGTTCTGAATATGTAGCTACTGGAAGCTGAAAGCACAACCACACCCACAATTGTAGACAGAGCCCCCTGAAGTATGGGGTAGCCCAGGTGTGTCATTGCCTCTACAACTCTTTCATTCACATCGGGCTTGGTACTGGACACAAACGTGTAGGAGATATGAGCAGAGAAGTCCACAGAAAAACCGATGCTAATGACCAGGTTTATCATGGAGATTGAATCAAGACTTACGTCTAGCAGTGCCATAAAACCGGTGACTCCCAAAATGACTGAAGCGATGGCAAAAGCAACCCACAAGGCACAAAGAGGATTTGGAATCAGCACAAGGGAGATGAGCAGCATTACTAGGGTTGCCACAGAGATGGTCTGAAGAGTGACATGCCCTATTACTGTATACTGATCATGGTATATAAACGCTGGATGGTAGACCAACAGTGGACATGGGCAGCTCTCTGCTGTCCTCCGTAGTGAGTTCAGTATGCTCTTCTCGTTTGAATTCTGAACAACTGTCTGAAGAAACAGACGTGAAGCAGCTATGTCGTTATTGGTTATGTTGACATCCTGTTTGAGCATTGGTTGGCGGTCCAGGAACTCATAAAGATGTATTTTAAACTGACCTTCTGAGCTGATGTTTATCCTGTGTTCCTCTGCATACTTTTCGAAAGAATGAAGCCAAGATGTCGACAAGTTCTTGACAAAATCCAATTCCTGAAACTGTTCAAAACACGACTCCAGTTGATGCCGTTTGCTCTCCTCCCAATACGGAAATGTGCCGTTGATCGCTAACATTACATTCGGACCATAATAATCAAAGTATGTCTTTTCAGCTTCATAGTACTGGATGATGTATGATTTATCAAGTGCTAGGTTCCTGAGATCAATGCCTTGCTTAAGTTGCAGGCAACCATAAACACTAACAGCAATGTATGTTAAGTAAATCAAAATGACTAAAGCTTGACTCCAAACTGTTGTCAAAAATGGTCCATAATACTTCCTGAAGAACAGTGTCATTGGGTGCTCTTCCTCAGTACCGGTGTTACGGTCGTAAGATCCTCCAACGCAACAGAGAGTATAGACTTTAGACCGTCCTGGTGGGACTTCTTCTGGGACCTTCATGCAAGTTAACCAGTGTCTGTTTGCCCCCTCTCTTCTTCCATTCAGAGCCAAACAAGCTCCAAAGAAAGTGATGTTATAGAAGTAGCAGAACAAGACAGCTGTGCCTGCATAAAGACAGAAAGACTGAACCGAGCCGAAAGGGTTACCGTAGCTGAGGTAAAAGGCTAGCACATCAGTCAGGGTGGTGATAGTAATGGAAACGGCTGCCTCCCTGTAGGTATCAGCCATGCGTTTTGGCACTGTGTCTTGGATGTTGGTCCGTTGCCAGCTAGAGATCATGATAAACATGTCATCAATACCGATTCCTAAAAAAAACAATTACACATATTGAAATTAAAACCTGTCAGTTGTGGAGAACATGGAATGTAGTGCTCTTTGTGCATTTTGACCTGTTTATCCAATGCAAACCTACGGTGTGTGGGGTAAGATGGGTCACCTCCTTAATCCAGCACATATCCATTTTTAGAAAACAACCCATCATATAAACAGCTGTCTATTCTATATGGCATTGAAAATCTGTCAATGTCTCAAAATATATATGTATATTATGTAAATCTGAAATGTTGAAATTATTTCAGTACATTAAATATTCATTATATTAAATATTTTGGGGCTGCAATATAAAATATAGAGCAGCAAAACTTTAGAATGGGATTAGTTATTTATGTAACACTTCAGTTTAGGGACCGATTTATTTCTGTTCTATGCAGTGGAGCTTACATCACTATCAGTCATTTATTTATTTTTATTATAAAATCTATAACCTGTGAATCAGATTTACAGATCCTGTAACAATTGTAGGTCTGAATCAGTTCAAAAAAAGATACAGTATCTTACCAAGAATAAGGAACGGAGAAGATGCCACAGTAATAACAAATGGCACCTTTATGAGTAACAGCAACCCAAAGCCGGACAGCACTGCTTGTGCAGTGGAGAAAACTCCAAGAGAAGCCACCCATGCTTTATTCCTCACGTTGTCAAACCTGTGAAATTAAATAATGTATAACTATTTACAATTTATATCAGATCTGTAATCTAAATGTTTTAGTTCATGACCTGTTTTACACAAACCTTAGGCAAGATATTATTGAAAATGAGATGGCAAGAAAATAAGCAATAGCAAAAAGTTCAGTGACAGATTGGGTACTCTTCTCAAACTCCTGTTGTCTTGATATGGATGTGAAATAAGACACCTGAGAAAAAGAATTATTGTTTAGTCACATACGTTAGATGGATTAGACTAAGAATCACAGTATGAGGTAGGCTCCCAAATAGCTAATGTATTGATGCTCAAACCTTTTGGCAATTATTTTAAAGATTTAGCTCACCATAAAACATTTCATAAAATGCTTTGGGTTTTTTATGCCATATAATGTCTTAAATGTGGCTGATTTTGAAGACACTGAATATGCAAATGGTTAAGCACTCTTATATGAAGTGCAAAACTATGCAATATCAATATGTTCCATACTTTAGAAAACTGGAATTGTTAAAATGTTGTGATTGAGCTCATTTTAGATTTCACCAAATCAGTCTTTCATATAGCATTCTTATTTAAATGGAATTTACTAGAAGATTCAAAACAGGATGGCTATACACAGATTCAGTAGAGATTTCAGAGATACTTACTTCAGTTTTAGAGGTTGTCACATTAGAGAGCAAGGCTACAAATCCCTGAAGCCAGGCATCTTCCAGTGTATCATTGCTCTCTTGGAGATAATAGATAAGTTTCATTGCTTTGGCACTTCGAACAACTCCATTGTGATCCACCTCCACCTCACTAATGATATTTCCCAAGTGGATACAGTTGAATTTGGAAGGACAGTACTCAGGATACGTTATGTTGTCAATATCAATGTTGCTGGCATTGTAATCAAGAACATCAAGCATTACGTTAGAGTTGCACCTTCCGTTCAAAGATGCGCAAATATCCGAAAACACAAACTGCCGTGCGTCACGAGCTGCGGTGATTCTTCTAACTTCTCCATCTATGCGGATGATCTCCTCTAGTGCGGCAACACTGAGTATGTTTGTTTGACAGGTGAATATCAAAGATGCAAAAACCCCATCAGTGTTCAGTCTTATGATTGAAAATCGCGAGTCAATCTGTGGGAATGTTTCTTGAAAGAATCGCCTCTCCACTTTGGCGCGGCCGTTTTTCGGTGTAAACTGCTCCACTATGTCGTTGGATTTCAGGTCATTCAAAAAGTAAAATCCTCCCCCGAGACCTGCGGACAACGCCAGCGGTAAAGTGACAAACCACCACGGGTGAAGCCCTACGAACTTACCGACACTTTCAAAACAAAGCCGGATGGGCTTTTCGATGCAGTCTGTGATGCAGGACACCATGACTACTGTAGAGATGTGCACTGATCTGTAGGCTACACATGGCGGGGGAGAGATGTGAGGATTATATATGCCTCATTTGAATATGTAACACCACATTTTGTTACTGTAAAAAGCCTGTTGTATGTGTATTTGCATGCCCTCTCCTTTTGGGGTGGAGCATGCATAAGTGTGCTTGTGTGTGCTTTTATTACAAAAATGTAAATAAAGACTTCATGATGGTATATACAGTACAGACCAAAAGTTTGGAAAAATTACTATTTTTAATGTTTTTGAAAGATGTTTCCTCTGCTCATCAAGCCTGCATTTATTTTATCAAAAATACAGAAAAAAACAGTAATATTGTGAAATATTATTACAACTTAAAATGATAGTTTTCTATTTGAATATACTTAAAGAAAAAATAATTAAAAAAAGTTTATTCCTGTGATGCAAAGCTGAATTTTCAGCATCATTACTCCAGCCTTCAGTGTCACATGTAACATCCATCACATGATCATTTAGAAATCATTCTAATATTCTGATGTATTATGAGTGTTGGAAACAGTTCTGCTGTCTAATATATTTGTTGAATAAAAGGTTAAAAAGAACTGCATTTATTTTAAAAATTTTTTTATAATAATATATATTCTAATATATTTTCTTTACTATCACTTTTTATCAATTTAACACATCCTTGCTGAATAGAAGTATTGATTTTATTTAAAAAGAAGAAAGAAAGAAAAATACTGACCCCAAATAACTGACCAGTAGTGTATATTGTTATTACAAAATATTTATGTTTAAGAAAAAAAAAATTTGGAAGCAAAACTGTTTCCAACTTTGATAATCAATCATCATATTAGAATGATTTCTAAAGGATCATGTGATAATGATCCTAAAAATTCAGCTTTGCATCACAGAAATAAATTATATTTTTTCTCAAATAAATGCAGGCTTGATGAGCAAAAGAAACTTCTTTCAAAAACATTAAAAAATAGTAATATTTCCAAACTTTTGGTCTGTTCTGTATATATGTGTGTGTGTGTGTGTGTGTGTTTCCATATAGGCCATTCAGCATTAATTGCAGTAATTCATTGGGATTGTATGACCCCATGACATCATTAATTCACATCTGGGATTTACATTAAGAGGCAAAAGTTTCAAACACTAAAAATAATTATAATTCTAATATCATCTGGATAATGATGAACCAATGGTGGGAAATATTTTAACTTGAATAAAAACCCATATTTAACATGATGGACATTGTACTTGAAGTGAGTGATTTGCATTGGTGGAAAATTGCTAATTTATGGAAATTTGTGATGAAAAAAAGAATATAAAAAAGCAGGTCATATCTCTCCAGAGCTCTTACATTGTGCATGTGCTGACACAAAGAATCTTTTTAGACTTTGTCTTTTGTTATCGTGGTAACTATTTCCATTAGAATTGCTCCTCAAACCTATAATCAAAAGGTTGAGCTTCTTCTGAAAGGAAACAATTTTCTGAAGCAGTGATCCAGGTACCTCCTGTAAATGAGGAGCAATTAGCTCCCAGTAAAACAATGGACCTCTGAAGTTACAAACAATGGGAAAACTATTTAGAAAACTGGCAGAGATTCTGAGATCTTCTGAGAGAAACTGGAGAGGGATCTTGAGAAATTACAAACCTCACGTAAATGGACATCTTTTAGGACCTAATAAAGCATGTGTTTTTAACAAAAGATGTGGCCAAATGTAAAATCTATTCATCTGGGTGTTTAAATAATACATACAAATTAATACATTTACAGATTCTGTGATTTTTTTTCTTTGTAAATCAGGAAAAGGTTTGTAGATGGGTTAAAAATAAAAGATCTCTCTGTTAAATAAGAAGCGGCAGCATTTATCCTCCTTGTTGATATGTCAGTGGAATAAGTCAGAGAAGCACAAAAACTGGAAATGGTTCCCTAAAAGTGTCCCATGCATACTCACTCCATACCTCAACATTGCGAGACACAAAAATATCCATACTGTATTGTGTTCAGGTTAAAGGTCCGGGGATCAAATGTCAATAATAAGAGAGAAAAAAAAGATGGAGTTTGGTCACCAGATCTGAGCTTTGCAGAGATACATTAGACTTTAGCATACATTTAAAAAAAAATACTTATCAAGGAAATCATATACTTTTAAAGAATATACTTGATACAAATTGAATGTGACAATTTGGGATAATTGCATGCTATTTGCAATTCAATTAAAATGTAATAAATTTCTTATTGTCTTTGAAAAATTGTTACAGTGTACTGTTCAATGTACAGACAATAATTTACATGAAGAGGCAAAAGTTTCAAACACCTGAAATACTATTCATGCATTTTAAGCTACTCAAAAAAAAAAAAAAACTCTGCTTGTAATAACCTAGAACAGCGGTCCCCAACCTTTTCAGCACCAAGGACTGGTTTAATGTAAGACAATATTTTCACGGACCAGGCATTAAGGTGTGAAGCATAAATACAACAAAATAAAACGATATGACTGGCATAAAAACGGTGGTATTTTGTAAATATAATAAACATGAATCCATTGTGTATTCGTATGCAACTTTATTAGCAGCGTCCTCAAAACATCGCGCCAACACCACCCTGACTGATATTGCAACAGTGTCTGGGTTGTGTTCCCTGGGTTTCCACTAGGTGTCCTCCTTTCCCACGGTGTCTGTCACCTTATCACTTCCTGTTCCCTTATTTGGTCACCTTCCTCCTTGTTTGAGTTAACTGATTGTTCCCCACCTGTCTCCAGTTCCCCCATCATCCTTCTGTGTATTTATACCCGGTCTGTCTGTCTCTCTGTCACGGAGTCCTTGTCTTATGTGTGATACTATCCGTAGTCTGCTCTTGCCATGTGTTCTTGTTTTGTTTTTCATGTTTATTGGATATTCTAGTTTTGACCCTGCCTGGACTGTTTACCCTTTTGGATTGCCCCTCAATAAACCTCTTACCTGCACTTGGATCTCTCCTGTGTTTCCCGTATCACCGAACGTGACAGAAGGACTCCGTCACCCTGAGATCCAGCGGTATGTCGGTTGACGCTTCTTCCCCAGCCACCGAGCGGGAGAGAAGCAATCAGTTTGAGGGAACCCGCCTGGTCGTGTTTCGCAGGACCAGGGGAGGTCGCCGAGGAGGAGGTGGGCATGAGGCAACATGGCCGCCAACCCATTACCACGAAGCAAGACGGCCGCCAACCCAGCGCCACAGCACAAGATGGCCATTAACCCAGCGCAATATGGACGCCAGCCCAATGCCACAGCACAAAGTGGTCACCAGTCCAGTGCTACGGTGCAAGATGGCTGCTAGCTCAGCGCTAACGCCCAAGATGGCCGCTGACCAATTTCTCGATTACTTCGAGATGCTGTCAAAGATCCTAAAGATTCCCAAGACGGTTCACGTCATGGCTGCTGAGCCAGCGCCACAGCCCAAGATGGCCTCCAGCCCAGTGCCATAGCACCGGGTGGTCACCAGCCCAGCACCACAGCACAAGATGGCCGCTAACCCAGCGCCAATGCCCAAATTGGCCACCGATCCAGCACCACAACCCAAGAGGGCTCCCTGTCCAGAGTCATGGCCCAAGATGGCTGCTTGCCCAGCGCCGCTGCACAGGATGACAGTCACAGCTGACCCTCTGGAGTTGAGTCAGGTTCCAGTGAACTCTCCAGAGTAGAGTCAGGTTCCAGTGAACTCTCCAGAGTCGAGTCAGGTTCCAGTTAACTCTCCAGAGTCGAGTCAGGTTCCAGTTGGCACTCCAGAGTCGAGTCAGGTTACAGTGAACTCTCCAGAGTCGAGTCAGGTTACAGTGAACTCTCCAGAGTCGAGTCAGGTGTTCGTGGACCCTTCAGAGTCAGGGCTAGTCACCGATGATCCTCCAGAGTCAGGGCTAGTCACCGCTGACCCTCCAGAGCCAGGGCTAGTCACCGATGACCTTCCAGAGTCAGGGCTAGTCACCGATGACCTTCCAGAGTCAGGGCTAGTCACCGATGACCTTCCAGAGTCAGGGCTAGTCACCGCTGATCCACCAGAGTCAGGGCTAGGTACCATGGACTTTCCAGAGACAAGGCTGGTCACCATTGACCTTTCAGAGTCAAGTCAAGTCACTGGTGATCTTCAAGGACTGTGTCAAGTCACTGGTGATCTTCAAGGACTGTGTCAAGTCACTGGTGATCTTCAAGGACTGTGTCAAGTCACCGGTGATCTTCATGAACAAGTGCCAGTCACCAATGATCTTCGCGAGCAGAGTCAGGCCAGCGCCGATCTTCTGAAGTCCAGTAAGAACACCAGGGGATTACCAGAGCTTCGTTGTTCTTCTGGTCCGGCCGCACTGAGGTCTGATCCGCCCTGGAGGGCTTCCGCCTTGACCACATGGCTGTGGTGGTCTTCTGCTCCGCCCTGGGGGACTCCGGCCTCAACCACAGGGGTGTGGTGGTCTTCTGCTCCGCCCTGGGGGAATCCGGCATCGACCACAAGGACGTGGTGGTCTTCTGCTCCGCCCTGGGAGGCTTCCGCCCGGACCACACGGTTGTGGTGGTCTTCTGCTCCGCCCTGGGGGACTCCGGCCTCAACCACAGGGATGTGGTGGTCTTCTGCTCCGCCCTGGGGGAATCCGGTATCGACCACAAGGACGTGGTGGTCTTCTGCTCCGCCCTGGGAGGCTTCCGCCCGGACCACACGGTTGTGGTGGTCTTCTGCTCCGCCCTGGGGGACTCCGGCATCGACCACAGGGACGTGGTGGTCATCTGCTCTGCCCTGGGGGACTCCGACGTCGACCACAAGGATGTGGTGGTCTTCCGCTCCACCCTGGGGGACTCTGGCATCGACCACGAGGACGTGGTGGTCTTCTGCTCCGCCCTGGGGGGCTTCCGCTCTGACCACACGGTTGTGGTGGACTTCTGCTCTGCCCTGGGGGACTCCAGTCTACACCACACAGACGTGGTGGTCTTCTGCTCCGCCCTGGGGGGGCTTCATGTTGTTGTTTGTTTTTTGTTTTGTGTGTTCACTCCCGTCCCTGTTCCCCTCTGTTAGTCTGGCCCTCCGTCCCTCCCCCTGAGCCTCCACCTGTCCGCCTCCCTCCTGGTCTCTGTTTTTTGTCTGTCATGGAGCGTCTGGGAGCCGCTCCGTAGAGGGGGGGTACTGTCACAGTGTCTGGGTTGTGTTCCCTGGGTTTCCACTAGGTGTCCTCCTTTCCCACGGTGTCTGTCACCTTATCACTTCCTGTTCCCTTATTTGGTCACCTTCCTCCTTGTTTGAGTTAATTGATTGTTCCCCACCTCTCTCCAGTTCCCTCATCATCCTTATGTGTATTTATACCCAGTCTGTCTGAGTCTGTGTCACTGAGTCCTTGTCTTATGTGTGATACTATCCGTAGTCTGCTCTTGCCGTGTGTTCTTGTTTTGTTTTTCATGTTTATTGGATATTCTGGTTTTGACCCTGCCTGGACTGTTTACCCTTTTGGATTGCCCCTCAATAAACCTCTTACCTGCACTTGGATCTCTCCTGTGTTTCCTGTATCAGCGAACGTGACAGACGTGCATAACATGGATAATATATAATGAGCGAGTACATCATGAATCCATTTTCAAACAGTGTTTTTGTCTTATCTTTAATCACTATGGTACTCCTATTGAGAGTGAGGAGTCATGTTCCGATTTGGGAGGGGTCTGAGTCAATCGGCCATGATGGCAGGATACGCTATCGGTTGCCAGGGGCAATGCCTTCAGAACTTCACAGAGGCGCGACTAAACATTTCAGAGCGCTTTCATTTTTGCGCATTTATTTTGTCGGCTGAACAGATCGAGACGGATCTACGAATACGAGAAAGAAAAGGAAGAAAGTAAAGCAATGCAAAAACATAAGGCGAAAGAAAGGGGACCTTACAGGAACAAGCTCACACCAAGCGCAAAACAGCGGTGTTTGGAGAAGCTCTCAGGCATCCAAAATATCGACTCATACGAGCTTGCTGCAGCGGCACAGAGACCTGAACAATTTACCTCTGTGCACACATATGGATGACGTTCGTACATTGAACATCTCGTTACGATCTAGTGTTTACGAAACAGTAGCAGTTAATTACTTTGTCATTTTGGTCAAGAAGTGCATTCTAAATGCAATGTAATTACAATACACTAAAACGCATGTGAATAAACTTACTTTGACCAGTACAACACTGTTTTCATCACCTGCTGTAGATGGACCCAGCCACAGCAGAAAGCCTCGTAACTTTCCAAAGACTTGTGGCTTTTAAACTCCTACATTGTGTAGAAACTTAAACCAAAAACAATATAATTCCCAATGTCCATATGTGTAGATGGAGGTAATGGTCCAGGTCTCTGTGCTGCTGCAGGGAGCTCGTATGGGTCGATATTTTGGATGCTTGAGAGCTTCTCCAAATCCCGCTGTTTTGCGCTTTGTGTAACATTAAAAAAACTGTATTCCATTGTTCCTATGTTTTCCATATGTGTCGTGAGAGGTACTGGAGCAGTTTTTAACACAGCAGTAACTTCCATGCATGGTAAAACAGTGCAGAATTGCGAGAACCTCCTCTACTACCGAGTTAACAACACATGTAAACAATCCTGTTCCGCCGCCGGTATTCTGCCAACATGGCGGAGACTGTGATTTCAAGGGAGGGGCTTTGTGCTATGACGACAACTCCCCACTCTCAATAAAAAGTGTTTATATTCGGACTATTTTAGTCTGGTTGGGCTCGGCAACGCTGCAAAGTAGCGCAGTACCTGCGTGACTCGCCGCAGATGTACACAGAGAGAAGTAGCTCCGGCTACAATGTTCTTCCGCCAGATGTCAGCGCCAAAAGTTACCGACTGCAGCTTTAATGTAAGTTATTTATTCTTTCTTGTGCGGCCCGGTACAAAATGCCGCACGGACCAGTACCGGTCTGCGGCCCGGGGGTTGGGGACCGCTGACCTAGAACACTGTCTAAGACTTGATGGTTGCTCTGTTAATTCTTCGTCATCAGTTAGGAACCTAGGTGTGCTATTTGATCGCAATCTTTCCTTAGAAAGCCATGTTTCTAGCATTTGTAAAACTGTATTTTTTCCATCTCAAAAATATATCTTTATTACGGCCTATGCTCTCAATGTCAAATGCAGAAATGTTAATCCATGCATTTATGACCTCAAGGTTAGATTATTGTAATGCTTTATAGGGTGGTTGTTCTGCACGCTTAGTAAACAAACTACAGCTAGTCCAAAATGCAGCAGCAAGAGTTCTTACTAGAACCAGGAAGTATGACCATATTAGCCCGGTCCTGTCAACGCTACACTGGCTCCCTATCAAACATCGTATAGATTTTAAAATATTGCTTATTACTTATAAAGCCCTGAATGGTTTAGCACCTCAGTATTTGAATGAACTCCTTTTACATTATAATCCTCTACGTACGCTACATTCTCAAAACTCAGGAAATTTGATAATACCTAGAATATCAAAATCAACTGCAGGCGGCAGATCCTTTTCCTATTTGGCGCCTAAACTCTGGAATAACCAACCTAACATTGTTCAGGAGGCAGACACACTCTTGCAGTTTAAAACTAGATTAAAGACCCATCTCTTCAAACCTGGTTTACACATAATATACTAATATGCTTTTAATATCCAAATCAGTTAAAGGATTTTTAGGCTGCATTAATTAGGTAAACCGGAACTGGGAACACTTACCATAACACCTGATGTACTTGCTACATCATTAGAAGAATGGCATCTACGCTAATATTAGTCTGTTTCTCTCTTATTCAGAGGTCACCGTAGCCACCAGATCCAGTCTGTATCCAGATCAGAGGGTCACTGCAGTCGCCGGATCCAGTACGTATCCAGACCAGATGGTGCATCAGCACCTAGAAAGGACCTCTACTCCCCTGAAAGACAGCGGAGACCAGAACAAATAGAGCCCCAGATACAGATCCCCTGTAAAGACCTTGTCTCAGAGGACCACCAGGACAAGACCACAGGAAACAGGTGATTCTTCTGCACAATCTGACTTTGCTGCAGCCTGGAATTGAACTACCTGTTTCATCTGGTCAGAGGAGAACTGGCCCCCCAACTGAGCCTGGTTTCTCCTAAGGTTTTTTTCTCCATTCTGTGAGTTTCGATGGAGTTTCGGTTCCTTGCCGCTGTCGCCTCTGGCTTGCTTAGTTGGGGTCACTTCATCTACAGGGATATCGTTGACTTGATTGGAAATAAATGCACAGACACTATTTAAACTGAACAGAGATGACATCACTGAATTCAATGATGAACTGCCTTTAACTATCATTTTGCATTATTGACACACTGTTTTCCTAATGAATGTTGTTCAGTTGCTTTGACGCAATGTATTTAGTTTAAAACACTATATAAATAAAGGTGACTTGACTTGACTTGACTCAAATAATTCTAATATATTCTGGTGGGAAATATTTGAATTTGAATAAAAACCCATATTGAAGAGGCAATAATTCATGGTTTTAAATTTAACTACAAATTTAAAGGCGTTTTTTTAATGAAACTTGTATGTCATATATTATAAAATATTTATAAATACAAATTTGTAATGAAAAAGTTGCAGAGGGGTGACTTTAATGCCAGAGTGTGTGCTAACATTCTGGAAAACCATTGATATGGCAACATGAATGACAACGGTCAGGGCTTACTGGAACTTTGTAGCACCCCAATCTTTGTGTCCCTTCTTCATTGATGGTCCCAGGAAAGTTTCATTTCACCAGGCCCAAGCCTACTCTTCGTCTGGATTTTTCGCAGCATGCATTCCAGGAACTACTTGCTTCCAGCTTTGACTCATCACCTACTCATGCAGACATCTCGGCTACCTGTCAGCACTTCCACTCTCTTACCACAAAGGCTGCATTCTCCATCTTTGGAAAATTATCCAGATCCCAGCCTGACTTGTTCAAAACCCATGCCAGCCTGCTCCTACCTGCAATTGACTCTAAGCGTTCAGCCAGACTGTCCTACCTGCAGCATAACACTCTCTCAAATAAGGCAGCATTGAAGAAGGCTTTCTGCAATGTACAACGGGTCCCTCACATAGCCATGCAGGCTTACTGGAGCACACTGTGCGACCGTGTTCAGTCAAGTGCATCCATTGGAAACATCCGAGGAGTCTTTGAAGGTCTGAAAGAAGCCCAGTCCCAAAAAAATCCTCTCCACTCCGTTCCCTATCAGGTGAACTTCTGACTAATTTAGCATCTCAATTAGCGAGATGGGCAGAGCATTACAGCCTTCTCTATGCTCAGCCTGTCACAGCCAACACACTGGCAATAATTGCTGCTGTTCCTGAACTCCCCCCATGTCAGACCATGTGAGGAAGTAAAATCTGCAATTAGAGCACTGAAAAATAACAACTCTCGCGGAGCTGACGGCCTCCCCCCTGAGGCTTATAAGGCAGGTGGTGATGTTCTTGCCTCTGTCCTACATCATCTGGTTGTGATGTGCTGGAACAATGGATATCTCCCACATGTCCTTAGAGATGCCAACACAATCACCATATACAAGAACAAGGGGGACTGTGCAGACTGTAACAACTTCAGAGGAATATTTTTGCTCAGTCTTGCTGGAAAGATATTTGCTGGTACTATTCTACTACGTCTACAAATTCTTGTTGACCGTATCCTCCCTGAAAGCCAGTGTGCTGGCCGCTCCATAGCAGACATGGTGTTCTGTGCTTGTCAACTACAGGAAAAGTGTATTGAACAGCATAAACCTCTGTTCTTGGTGTTTGTTGACTTTACCAAGGCCTTTGACTATGTTAGTCGATCTGGAATTTTCCTTATCCTACAAAGACTTGGCTGACCTCCAAAGTAACTGAGTCAAGTCAAAGTCAAGTCTGCTTTATTGTCAATTCTTCCACATGTACAGTACATACATACAGAGAATAAAAATTGTGTTACTCTCAGACCCCCGGTGCATACAGATAACATTAACAGTAGAGCCTAAAAATCTAGATCAAATATAAAAGTAGATACAACTATACAATAAGGGAATGTAAAAAAAGACATCTAATAAAATTAAAAATCAAGTTAAATAAAGCAGCGCAAGGCACATGGCAGATAGAGTGCAAATCAGGTGAAGTGAACAAACAGTGCAGATAAAAGATTTTCATAATTCAGTGGTGCCTGTGGCAGAAGAGGGATGGGGGGGGTCAAGTTCTGGAGCGAGTTCAGCTTCCTGACAGCCTGGTGGATGAAGAAGCTGTGGGATGGGTGGGTGGCATCACCTGTGATGCAGAGGGCTTTGCGGGTGAGACGGGTTCCATAAATGTCCTGCAGGGAGGGGAGAGAGACACCAATGATCTTCTCAGCTGCTCTCACTATGCGTTGCAGAGTCTTTCGGCTGGACGCATGCAGGCGCAAAACCACACAGTGATGCAGCTCATTAAAATGCTGTCGATGGTGCCCCTGTAGAAGGTGTACATGATGGGGAGCTGGGCTCTAGCTCTTCTCAGTTTGCGGAGGAAGTAGAGACGCTGTTGTGATGTGTTGTCTTGGCCAGTGTTGCAGTGTTGTCGGTCCAGGAGAGGTCCTCTGTAATGTGCACACCCAGGAATTGGTGTTGCTCATGCTCTCCACAGTCGTACCGTTGATGGTCAGAGGAATGTGGTGAGTGTGCGCTCTCCCGAAGTCAACAACAATCTCCTTCATCTTCTCCACATGCAGAGAGAGATTGTTGTCATTGCACCATCCGGCCAGGCGACTCATCTCGCTCCTGTAGTTTGTCTCATCTTTGTTGCTAATGGGACCCACCACAGTCGTGTCATCCGCAAACTTAAATGAACAGTATGGGATTTTTGGCCACCAGGGGTCACTCAATCAAAATAATTACATAAGATTTACTTTGATGACGTCGGGAAATAGCGTAGGGTCATGGGAGTTGTTGTTCATTGGAACACATGCTCTGTCGCTCCCTATCATTCCTCATTCATTCTAACTTAGTATTTTGACAATCACGTCTTTTCGAATGAAGCTACTTTATCCAGCTAGATATAGAAAAAATGAAGATTTACATTATACTATACATGAGAACTAGTCTGTCTGCGTTTTACACAAGACATCATCGTTTCACAAAATATACGGATAGATACAGTTAGCTGAATGCATACCTGTTTATCAGAATGCAAACAAGTTCGGTATCTCTCTGTAGTCTCAGTTTGTCACGAAACTCTATCTTGGAAATGCAACTCCAATATTTACCCGTGTCTTGTTTCTTATCTTGTCCCAAAACCTTCCCGGGTCATTTATTTCACCCGTACGTTTGCGCTTCACAGAACGTGCAGGCAAAGCATAATCATGATCCATAACTAAGTTATTGATTGAGGTATAAATATGAATATAAACAATATAAATATAAGATATAATAGTCTCGATCAAGGCTAGCTACTACTTTTTCTTCTTTGTCTCATCTTTGCTTCTGTTCACCTTTGTATTTGGGGGTTCCGCAGGAAGTTAGATAAACTAGAGGGGTCAAAGTTTATATGACGCCATAGACGGGCGACAAAACGGAAATAAAGAAACGTGCCGTGTCTTCTAATTAAACTATAATTTTCACCGGATTTGAAAGTTCATGGAAACTGTCGGAATAATGTAAGCACAAAACTAAAAAATATATATAACATAGATATAGTGATTTCTGCTATTTTTAAAGCCGAAAAATTACATATTGCGCCTTTAATAAAGAGGTTGGAGTTGTGTGATCGTGTGCAGTCACTGAAGGTGGTTACTTAGTTTCATGAGGGCATGAAGGCAACCATACAGTCTGAAGGCACTCACTCTGAAGAGTTCAAAATTTGCCTACCTGGGTTACACAGTATCAAACAACAATAACCTTGATGCAGAGCTTGACATGCGCATTGGGAGGGCATCATCACTGTTTGGAAAACTGAGCAAGCGTGTCTACAACAAGTACCTCTCATTGCTCCTCAAAGTCTGTGTATACCATGCATGTGTACTTAGCAACTTACTATATGCAAGCGAGACATGGACAATATACAGGAGGCATGAACATCGCCTCAACGCCTTCCATTTTCGCTGCCTTCACTCTATACAGGGTGTATGCTAGAAGGATCAGGTGCCAAACTCTTTCATACTTGAGGTAACTGGTTCCAGTGACCTGTACACCATCCTTCGTGAATGCCACCTCCGCTGGATTGGGCATATTTATCGAATGAATGACGACCTGACACATCGTCATTTTGTGTCTTTGTACCATCATCATATCTTCTCATTAAATATCTGTACTCGCTATTGTTTCCAGACTGTCCTTTCACCAGCCGTCACAGAATGATCTCACCTACATGGAAGCAGCGAGCACCAATACCCTCACCGACTTCATGCACCACAGCGTCAAAAGGATGGATCAGCAGCAGGAGAGCATCTCGAACACCGGATGCGCTGTCCAAGCGCTGGTGGCACAGGTGTCCGAGCTCACCCAGCAGATCCATCAGCTCACGTCTCCCACTGCGCCCATCACACCGCCTGTGCCGTCCGTTCCCCCGGGGATTCCCCAGGACCACTTCCGGCCAGAGCTGCGACTTCCGGCGCCGGAGAACTACGCTGGTGAGCCAACTTTTTGTAGAACATTCCTTAACAAATGCTCGATGCATTTTGCTCTGCAGCCCCGCACTTTCGCTACGGAGGAATCCAAAACAGCATTCACGCTCACACTCTCTGGCAAGGCTGCCTTATGGGGAACGGCGGTGTGGGAAAATCAACATCCGTGTTGTGCCTCGTTCCACCTCCTATCAGATGAGATGAAGAGAGTCTTTGACAGGGCCGCGACCGGCAGGGAGGCCGCCCATCGCCTCTCGGAACTCCGGCAAGGACATTCATCTGTCACCGACTATTCCATCGAGTTCCGTACCCTGGCTGCAGCGTGCTAGTGGAACGAGGCGGCGCAGTGGGATAGATTCCTGCATGGGTTATCCGACCGTGTTCAGCAGGAGATCTACCTCCTCGAGCTGCCCCCTACTCTCAACGAACTCATAGACCTGGCATTGTGGGTGGAGGCCAGGTTTAATCGCCTGGGCCGCCAACACAGTCCTTCAAGACCTCCATTCTCTCCTGGTAGGGGGCGCTTGAGTCGAGAGAACGCGGTCGGTTCTGTCGACGATCACGAGCCCATGCAGGTGGGTCGAGCTCGGCTGTCCCGGAGGGAGAGGGAACGGCGGAGGTCCCAAGGACTATGTTTATACTGTGGAGGCTCTGACCATAACAACTACTCTTGCCCGGTAAAAGAGTCAGCCCGATAGTAAACCTGAGGCTACTATCGGGTGGGATCTCCGCTGAGAAGTCCTCACCCACATCATCGACCCTCCTTCCGGTGAGACTGCGGTGGAAGAATCACCATCATGAATGCCAAGCCCTTCTGGACTCCGGAGCCGAAGGTAATTTCATTGATTCTTCACTTGCTCATCACCTGAACGTCCTTCCTGTGTCTCTTCCCATCCATGTCACCGCACTCAACGGCCAGGAACTGCCTCACGTCACCCACCATACTGAACCCATCACACTCATCACATCTGGCAACCATCAAGAAACCATTTCCTTTTTCCTCATGGACTCCCCTGTTGCTCCCATTGTTTTAGGTAACCCCTGGTTGTTCAAACATAATCCACGAGTGGAATGGGGTTCTAACACTGTCACATTGTGGAGTGAAAGTTGTCATGAGTCTTGTCTGGTTTCTGCCTGTCCTGTTGTTCCTGTTTCTGTTTTTCAGAAGGAGACCATGGCTTTGCCAAATGTGCCCATTGAGTACCTGGACCTGAAGGAAGTGTTCAGTAAGTCCCGGGCTGCTTCTCTTCCTCCGCATCGTCCCTACGACTGTGCCATAGACTTGTGTCAGGTAAATCTCCGCATAAAGGCAAGTTATACTCTCTTTCTATCCCTGAGAGGGAGGCCATGGAGAAAGATATTTCTGATTCCTTAGCCTCTGGATTCATCCGTCCTTCCTCTTCTCCAGCGGGGGCGGGGTTCTTTTTTGTGGGTAGGAAGGATGGATCTCTGTGACCTTGCATTGATTACCGAGAGCTGAACAACATTACTATTAAGAATACTTATCCATTAGCACTCATGTCTTCAGCTTTCGAGAGGTTGCAGGGAGCATCTGTATTCACAAAATTGGATTTACGTAATGCTTATCATTTGGTCCGCATCAGGAAGGGGGATGAATGGAAAACTGCCTTTAATACCCCTAGAGGGCACTTTGAATATTTGGTGATGCCGTTCGGGCTCTCCAACTCGCCCGGGATTTTTCAGGCACTCGTGAATGACGTGTTGAGAGATATGGTAGATCAGTTTATATATGTTTACCTGGATGACATACTGATTTTTTAAATGAGGATTCCAGTATCTGGTGGACTGGGAAGGTTGCGGTCCGGAGGAGAGGAGTTGGGTACCTGCTAGGGACATATTGGATCATTCCCTTATTGATGAATTCAATCAGGAGGTAGGCCCTTCTGGGAACTCCAGGAGGAGTTCTTAGAGTGGGGGGGGGGTTGGGGGTGTACTGTCACGGTTGGTAAACCGTGATCTCGGGTTGTTTACACTTTGTGGTGAATTCTGTGTGTTCCGCGTCTGCACTGATTAGTTGTGGGCGTCTCTGTTAATTGTATCAGCAACAGCTGCCACTCATTACTCATCCACTATATATTGGCTTGTCTCACGTCCTGTGTTTGTGAGATCATTGTTTCATGTCGTTGTGTTTACCCCCGTCTGGCTTCTGTGTAGTTTGCGTTGGATGTCTATGTTTCCCCAGAACCTCATCCACTCTCCGCACGATCACTCAGCCACGGACACTTACCTTCGGCTCTGTTCCCCGCAGTTCCTGTGCTACTCTCTCCTGCTGCCTCACGCCGTCAACACCCGGATACTTCACCTTCTCTCCACCACCGTCTGGACTTCTCACCGCCACAACCATCCCTCTGGAGTGTTGCTGTATCATCGTCATTGTGTCTTTGTACCATCATCATATCTTCTCATTAAATATCTGTACTCGCTATTGTTTCCAGACTGTCCTTTCATCAGCCGTCACACACCCGCCTCCCAAAAATCTTGCTATATGATTAGCTGGCAAATGCCCCCCCGCAAACATGGTTGCCCCCAACTACGTTTTAAAGACGTCATTAAGAGGGATCTTCAGGCCTTCTCCATCAACTTGGACAACTGGGAGGCACTTGCAGACAGACCCAGCTGGCATGCAGAAATTAAAAATGGCCACATCGTTTCTCAGGAGGCTTACAAATCATTTCTGGAAGAGAGACACTCAAAACGGGAAGCAGTTTGTCGTACTCGACATTAACGGCCATAGTATAGTAGTATACACTGTAACAAATTTCTGTAGTTTTCACAGCATTATTACTGTAAAATGAACAAGTCCATACTGTAGAAAATGTTTACAGTATTTTGCTGTAAATCTGCAAAGCATCATGGGTAAAATTACAATAGCAGTAATAGCAGCAATAGTAAAAGTTTTTTTGCTATGAATCATAGTACAGTAATTTTGAGCAGGATTTTTTTCTCTGCTGGATTATCCAACTAGATGCACCTATGTTTTTCCATTTACCCTTAGAAAGGTAAAGTTGCTCATTATTTTTTATCATATATTGTTATATTTGCAAAATTCACTCCTGAAGTTAATGTTACACATCTTTCACTTTCAGAGTTCATCATGTAGATTAAAGACACCAGTTCTCAACAAAACCGTGTCAGAAGAAATAAGGTAATCAGCGAAACAGCCTCAGACTAAAAGGCATCAGATCTCGTAACTTAGATATCAGTCTCTCATATGCTTAAAGGGGGGGGGGGGGGTGAAATGCTATTTCATGCATACTGGGTTTTTTACACTGTTAAAGAGTTGGATTCCCATGCTTAACATGTACAAAGTTTCAAAAATTAAGTTGTACATTTCTGGTTTGTTTCTGAAAGTGTTTTTTTGAGTATGGGTCTGTGTGACGTTAGATGGAGTGGAATTTCCTTATATGGGTTCTAAGGGCACTTTTACTGGAAGAGCGCGCGCGCGCCCGTAGACCAGAGCAGATACATTCACTGACCAGAGCGAGAAGGCGAAATGTCCCCAAAGAAGTGTGTTTTTGGTTGCCAGGGCAAGACAACCCTGCACAGATTACCAAAAGGAACAGCATTAAGGGACCAGTGGTTGGAGTTTATTTTTACTACAGAGCATCAATGGAGTTGTGCAAGTGTTTTTGTTTGTTCCCTGCATTTCGAAGATGCTTGTTTTACAAACAAGGCCCAGTTTGACGCCAGATTTGCAAAGCGTTTATTTCTTAAGGATGATGCAGTTCCAACGAAAAAGGGTCACGATCGTGTGTTGGAACCACATGCGGTGAGTAAAACTGCTTCAAATATCTCTGTGTTGTTAACTTAGCTATCAGCGCGTAAGCACATCAAGTAAACAACATGCGATGTATGGTCTGGCCACTGTAGGTTTCTGTTTGTTTATTGTTAAACCACTCCAAACAACAATACACAATGCGTGTGAAAAAAATGTAAATGTGCACAAAGCGCGCTACTTCATTGAAATGCTCTACTATTCCATAGTTTTTCTATGAAAATATTAGTCTGATGTGTAAAACGGTTCCGCTTGTGTACTGATAAGTCACATACAATAATCCATAAATCAATTAATGTCCTCATAAACCACGAGTAAACACACACACATGTTGTAAAAGTAGTGCATGACATGGTGTTCTAAAAACACTGCGCTCAAATTAAAATAATTTCTACTTTTAAAAAAACTCTCGAGACCTTGTGTTTTCCCCCTTTTCACTGCCCATCTCACGTTTTTCTAAGCAAAAACGCATTCTGTATGAACGAGCCCTTAGTATTGTTTAGATCCTTGTTCTGCATGGAATTACTATTTGATTGTAGTTTGGCAAGGTGATTATTCTGAAAGTCATGTTGCCAGTAAAGAACCACATTTTGGAATTTATTTAATTATTTGTTTATTTATTTATTCAATTATTCTTTACTTATAGAGCACATCTACATATGTTCCTACCAGCCAGGACTTACTTTCTGTCAAGCACACGGAATGTCAAAAAGAACATAAAACAACTGTGTCTGCTGAAGTGAAAGCCAAACCACTAATGCAATCTATAGGAATTCAGTGTGCTATTTTTCCATCTCAAAAGACAGCTGCCACACAGTTATCTTTCACTAAACAGACAGGACATGTACGGAGCAAAGGTATGTATATAATGTGAAACGGTTCTTACTACCTTTACCTTATAGATCAATTTAAAGGCACTGTTATATTTATAAAGGGGGACCTAAATCAAATATAAATGTTTACTGTGTCAGGCACACAGGAAACAGTTTCCTTTACAAGTGTTAGTACTGAGACAACACCGGTTGGAACATGGAGGCATATGTCATCTACACCAATAAAGGCATCAACATCTGGATTCGGTCCAACACCAGTTAAAAGGCCGAAGACAGAATTGCTGGATGAGGAAGAGATTCCAACAAATTTATCAGAAATTCAACAAACTCTAGATTCCTTATATGAGCCTGGTGACTCTGTTGCAGAGCCTTCTGAAACAAGGTAATGTTTTTCAAATGTACATTGTTATTCATTAAGTTTGTTGTTAATTTATCATTAATATTCCATACTTTGCCATTACTTATAGTGGGATGGACATCTCTTGTGATTACACCGATGCAAAGTACACTGTTTTCGAAAGCTCTCTCAGAGAGCTTTTTAAAACATGTCCTTTTTGCAAGAATAACTGCAATGTACAGCGACGTCGGCTTGGGACATTTGTGTCATTCTGTCAGGTCTGCGAACACTGTCAATATACCAAAAAATGGCAGAGCCAGCCTGTGAAAGGAAGCACCCCAGTTGGAAACCTGCAAATGTCAGCAGCAGTGTATTTCACTGGTGGATCATTTATTCAAATGCATAAGTTATTTTAGGATTATTATGTTCACGTTGTTTTTTAGAATTCACAAAGGAAACAACCCATAATTCCATTTCTCCTATGTTGCCAGATTTGCAGAGCTATGAATCTACAAATTCACCACTTCAGATCATTCAGAATGCATGCTCGGATGTTTCTTGAACCAGCCATATTTCACAAGTGGAAGATGGATCAGCAGGCCATGTTCCAGTCACTACAACCGTTGGGCAAAATTGCACTGAGTGGCGATATGCGTGCTGATTCTCCAGGTGATTTTTAAAATAATATGTATTCTATGTTAACAATACTTTGTAATCATACTAATGTAAATGTACATATTTTTGGTTCGGCAGAGTATTGTATTAACTTACAAATGTTTTCTATATTTAGGACATTCTGCCAAATATGGCAGCTATACTTTATTGCATCTTGACAGCAATAAAATTCTGGACATTCAACTAATACAGGTACATTTCTCTTGCAGTCTTTAGTAGTGCTCCATGTTTTTTTATGTGACTTTGCATTTGGTAAGGTGTTTTTGATTGTGATATTTTTTTTTTTTTTTTTTTTTTTTTAAGAGCAATGAAGTTGGAGGAAGTGCACACATGGAGAAGGAAGGACTCAGAAGAGGTCTGGATCATCTAGAGTCCAACCATTTACAAGTAGATTACATTATGACTGATCGCCACACCCAGGTGCAGAAATATCTGAGTGAGAGAGAGATCAAACAGTACTATGATGTTTGGCACCTCGAGAAGGGTAAATGGAAGTCAAAATTGATGAATACATATATCACCTTATTTTTTAACCGTGTACATGTGCTTATTAGTAAAAAAATTTTTAACTTAATTTTCACTTTATCTTTCTAGGCTGTATCTTGTGGCAATGCATTTTAACGAGAATGCTGATCGTGAACAGGCAATGAACTTGGAAGGCAAAGCTGTCTATCGAATAATGTATCCAAAATCTAAGAAGGGACAACCAATTGTGAAGACAGTTATGCAAACAAATAATAGTAAATAAGAGTTTTTTTTATGGCAGGATACGTCAAAGATCTGATGAGACTTTGTCCATGTTTGTAGAGGTGTTTGAAGACCCTGCCTATTATGTTGAGAAACTACGAAAAGTACCCATTCCAGATTCCTTATCAGAACAGTTTGACAAGCCGACAAAGGAGGATCTCATTGCTAGACATGTGTCTAGGTTCAATCTAGTGGTGCCCGGTAGCCAACATAATTCCCACCAGCATCAGGAAACTCTTGCCGAATCCGGAGGACAACACATGATGGAATGACCACGCGCTCATGTCTGCCAAGATATCCCCAGCACCAGCTGACAAAACTACGATAGGCAAGATACCTGAAACCTCTGGCAGAGTGGTGGAATTGTTACATAGTCTGTAATGCAGCATTTTGTATTATGTTCAACAAATACTTCTTGTACATTTGTATGCTATATTTTTTAAATGTCCCTGCAAATACATTTTTCCAATTATTGATATTTAAATTTATTTCATTACAATGCGCACCTTGCTAGATAAATAAACACAATTTACAAAGTTTATTGTTTTTAGATCTGTATAATAACATAATGATAAAATCTGAGATCTTTTTTCATAATTACTCACTCCTCCTCTCTTCTCCTTCTAAGTGGGCCATAGTCAGCTCTGTAAATGTTATTTATGTTCTGAAGTGTATAGACTGGTTGGATAATACCTAAAATGTTATATAATGATCCCAAAAGTTTATAAACGAAGGTGAAGGAATAATGTGTAAAATATTTTAAGAAGACATTGCTAAAGTGCACTTAGTAAGCTAATTGTATGCTATCATATTAAGTCTTATATATATATATAAAAAAAACAACTTTACACATTATAATGCATTGCAATACATAAGTATACTTCTACTTCTTGGCAGCAAACATTTTCCACCTCAGTTGGCATCAAACTGCACTTTCCGCATGTACACCTTTAAAGAAAAGAAAAAAAAGACAACATAAAGTGGAACTTATTCATTTTCGAAAACAGCTAAGCAAATATATACAGTTTCAATACATACTACATAGAGACGTCCTGCTGTAGTCGTTGCTGCTGCTGCTGCTGCTGCTGCTCTAGTTCAGTTTCAGCCTCGGGATCTGATTCTGGATCATAAATGTACGGCTGAATCTTACAGTTAGCCATGGTTTCTTTTCTGTCTATGTCCACGACTGCTTTTGTGCTCTAGAGTTATATGTGCTCACATATGTTATTATGGTATATTATTCTTTCTTTTATCTGCATTGTACCTCTGCTCTAGCTTGTTTCCTTCTAATAGAACTGGAAATGCAAACTAATTGTCGGATTTGTGTCAAATTGCTTGTTTTGTTACTTAGAGCCTTCAGTTCTGATGGCCTGTTGCCTGTTGGGGTTGGTATGATTTTTTATGTTTTTGTAAGTCTCTTATGCACAAGTTGGTGGAAAGTAACGAATTAAATTTACTCGCGGTACTGTAATTGAGTAGCTTTTTTGTGTACTTCTACTTTTTAAAGTAATTTTTAAAATATGTAATTTTACTTTTACTTAAGTATATTTTGTTTGAAGTATTGTACTTCGCTACATTTTAAAACACATTCATTACTGAGTAAAAAAATAATAATAATAATAATAATAATTCGCTCCCTGGAAACTACGTCAGTAAATAATGGGCAGGAGAACAAACTGGCGCTAAAATCACAAGAAAGATGCAGACGGACAAAAAAGGCGTTAGTGGTGCAGACACCGCTGAAAACGAAACCCAGTCATATTCTGAAGTTGAACTCGAAGGAAATGAAGTGAACCCCTGGCCATATTTATGCTCTATGCAGTGTAAACTGTGCTTACCTAGAGAGACCAAACTAGCAGCTTATAAAATCTCGACATCGACCCTTCGCAAGCATGTAGAGGTAAGCTGAATAATTGCAACGTTGCATTGGTGGTTAAAAAGAAGCTTTGACATTTTAGCAAGAGGTTTTGCACAAATTAGCCAAAAAGACTGGTGCGGAGTGTGCGATATCGTCTGCTATAATATCATTGTTGTTTTAACAATGTGCGCGCGCATTTACAGTGCGTTCTTTCACTGTGTGATTCAGTCTGTTAAAATGCATTTAAACTGATCACAAAATTGAAGATATAGGGGCAGAAAATTTACATATATAATTTTCATATAGTAAATCAAAATCAAACAAAGAATGCCGTCTTTTCCTCCAAAAATCATGATTATATACATATATATATATATATATATATATATATATATATATATATATATGTATATATATATATATATATATATATATATGTATATATATATATATATATATATATATATATATATATATTACAACAGGTCAATTAAGTTAACTAAGAGTAACTAACAAGTTAATTAAGAGACTTGCGTTTTAGATACCATATTGCCTGTTTTTGCTCTATTTTTGCAACAAAAAATAATTCCAAACATAGGGTGTGTGTTCACTGCTCTGTGTGTGTGTGCATTTCGGATGGGTTAAATGCAGAGCACAAATTCTGAGTATGGGTCACCATACTTGGCTGAATGTCACTTCACTTTAAATGATTAAATTAGCTGGATCAGGTTTGTTTAATTAGGGTTATATCTAAACTGTGCAGGACTGTGGACTGAGTCTGACACCCTTGGTCCCATTTTTGCCAGTAATTTTTACTCTGAGTAAATTTTAAACAAGCTACTTTTTACTTTTACTTGAGTAGATTTTTAGACTGGTACTTTTACTTGTACTTAAGTAAAATTTCATTCATGTAATGGTACTTTTACTTGAGTAGAATATTTTTGTACTCTTTCCACCTCTGTGCACAACACAGCTTGATGTATGAAATTAAATCGTTAAAGCTGAATTTTCAGCATCATTACTCCAGTCTTCAGTGTCACATGATCCTTCAGAAATCATTCTAATATGCTGATTTGCTGCTCAAGAAACATTTCTGATTATTATCAATGTCAAAAACAGCCATGCTGCTTCATTTTTAGGATTCTTTGATGAATAAACAATTATTTAATAAGTATAGCATTTATTTAACGTATTAACTTTTGATAAGTGATAAGACATGGATAATAATCAGAAATATTTATTGAACAGCAAATCATTATGTAATTAGAATGATTCTGAAGGATCATGTGACACAAAAGAGTGGTGTAATTAAAATTCAGCTTAGATCACAGAAATTAATTACATTTTACAATATATTTAAATAGAAAACTGGTGTTAAACTGTAATACTATTTTACAGTATTATTGTTTTTTTCTTCATTTTGATCAAATAAATTCAGCCTTGGTGAGCAGAAGAGACTTTTTTCAAAGATGTAAAATATCTTACTGACTCCATATTTTTTAACTGTAAATTACAGCTATGGTGTACCCACTTAAATTATACTTCGGCCTGTGCAGTCCATTCTTAATAATGAGGATAAATAATACATTTACAACTATAAATAATACATTTAAGGGATAACACGAACACTTAATCAAAACATTGATTTTTGAGAGCATTAGTGGCAGTGTGCCGATTTTTGCACAAACGAGGGCAGCAGCAGCTATGGTGCTTGGTCTTTAATGAGGTCACAAAATTCTGGACTATTGATAATACCAAGGATTTATCAAAGTCCACTAAAGGAGCTAGAGCTATTTGCTATTTTACTTCGAAATGGCCTTCTTGATCATGTTTGGGGCTCAAACACAATCTTTTATTTTTAAATTAGATTAAAATACCTATTTTTAGCCAAGTATTCACACAACACATCTGATAAACTTACACTCCAGTTATACGCAATGAAATAAATAATCTTTTGTCTGAAATAATACGAACAGCTATGCTAAACTTTCTCCTTTTGATTTCTTGTTTCTATCTCAGGATGTCCATCCCAACATTACTAGAGATTACACCAGCTCCAGTTTGGATCCAGCCTCACTTGTGAAGACTTCTTATGATGCCAACGATCACAAAGACTTCAGATGACGGCAACTGTAAATGGCCATACAAAACTGACTAATATTATCCATATGTTGCCTATAGTGGTCATATGGGAGTATATATGGAGTTATGTGTACCTATATGTCCCCTTCTTTTTGTGAGCAGCACTCTGCAGGATGATGCAAAATGACTTGTTTTGACAAAATTACAAAAATAAACTTTTTGCAGCATAAAAATGAAAAATGCTGTCTTTAAAATAAACTTGGTATCAGAGAAAGAATAAACATTGTTCTTTTCCATATTTTACAAACATTGCAACAACACAAAATGGATTGAAAATTCTTGAATGTAAACGTTAATAATGTTGAAAGATTGTGTTTAACTGAGCACATGACTAAAGACTGGTTTAGTAAGATTTTATCAGAAAATATATTTATCATACAATTTAACTGCTTAATTATTGTTTGCCTGGTTTTTGTTTTATGAAACTTGTATTATTGTACCTCAGTTTTTGCCATGAAGATAGCCTTTGGTTGGGGACTTTCATAAAATGAAGATTAACAAAAAGATGTGTAAAAATTGCTTGTTTCATTAAGTACGTCTTTTTGTTGAAAAATCTTATTCAGGTCAGTACTAAATTAAAAATAACATGCATTTTGCATGATCCCTCTTATTTTGTTAAAATAATTAACATTTTGCAGATTCTGCAGGGGTGCATGTAAACTTGAATGTAAGTCTAAATCTGAAAATTGATATATAAATGTTTTTTTTTTTTTCTTCTCACTGATATTGAAAAAAAGTTAGCCTTTTACCCAGCTTTCTACCTTTTATAGTAAAAAAAATAATATATATATATATATATATATATATATATATATATATATATATATATATATACACATACACATTTGAAGGTTTATGCAAAATAAAAAGGGTTTACGGACTGAAAAATACAAAATATTATTTTATGCCATTTTTATGTATTTTCACATTTTAAAGTCAATAAATGTTGTTTTTGTGTAAAACAAAAAACAAAAAAAACTTCCTTTTACACTACACTTAATTAACAATATTCAAATATATTTGCTGTTTAAACAGCATTATATTACTCTGATTGCACTTAAAGTAATGTGATTTTTACTGTACATTTTTTTACAGTCAATTACGTATTAAAATTTACAGTCAGCATACTGTGGAATATATTACTGCCAACTGCTGTCATCAAGTTACTGGAAATTTCACAGTAATCTTTTTACAGTGCACCATTTCTATTTGAATACATGTCATTAACTAACTACATGATTTTTACTATCCTAGAACTCTACATTTCTGCCCTATTGACATCACCTTGACATAGTCACCACTGATGATATTGCAGGATCTGTTAGCAAATCATTTGCGCTGTAGTTGTGTTCTGGACTCAGCATGGAACTGTTAAATTGGAGAAATGGTGAGCTCCTGAAATGTTTAACAAGTAAGAACACTGAACACTAGTAAAAATTTCATGTCAAGAGCAGTAGTTATTGTCTTCCCAGCTCTGGGTTCTTCTCTGACAGCCAACTGTATTGGCATCACTTTCGGTAATAAGCTGGCGACCATCAGCAATGAGTTCTTTACACCCTAACCAGCCATTGGCCTCAGAGATCTGTTTTCATTCTCTCTTCTCACAAAGACTGATGTCCCTTTCAACTGTCCATTCACCTGTCCTCATAACCAAATGACCTCCCATATTTGACAAGACATTGTATGCTCCCCCCAACGAGTGGTTCCAGTTTGGTGGTTCGATCACAACAAAGTACTTTCTGCAACCTTCCTTCACTTCCATTCAATCTACTGTGACCGTCACTGCCTCCAAGAAACAGCTTAAGAAACTCCCTTTCCTCAAGCAATTCATGGCTTTACTTTGTATACAAAAATTCTAGGTAGGGTTCCAAGCTTCGAAGGTGCTGTTACATGAAGGGGTCCTTATGGGTCCTCTTGGATCAGAAAGCCAGAGGCCTGAGTGGGACATTCTGAGGATGCACACTACATTGTGTAAAAATTGTTCCACAGGAGCATCACAAGTACCATAACTCAGCAAACATTTGATATTAAATGAAGCATTAATCATGCTTTATGTGACATTATTAATCATGTCACAATAGCCTATACACTGGAAATTGTTAGACCAAATTCTGCATAATTCTGTTAAATTTTCTTATTGAGAGCATTTAAAGTAGTGTTTACCTAACTTTTAACATAAAGCCCAATGCGAACTGCCTTTCTATAATAAGTAACTACATGTAAATGAGTAATCATGTATATTCTGTAGTTGTACTCGACATTAAAGCTCTTAACGGCACACACTGACGGAAAATACATGCGCTAAATGTTAGTCATTATTTTTGTTTTCTTTGCATACAAAAAGTATTGTTGTCACTTCATAACGTTATGGTTGAACCACTGATGGCATATGGACTATTCTGATGATGTCTTTCATACTTTTTTGGGCCTTGACAGTGGTATTTACTTGGCAGTCTATGGGACAGTGACAAACCTCCCAGTTGCATCTAAAATATCTGAAATTGTGTGCTGAAGACGAACGAAGCTTTTAGTGGTTTGGAACTGTCAGGGATACGCAGGACTCAGATGCAGGTAACAGAGTTTATTAGCCCTCACTGGGCAAACAGGAAAAACAAAAGAATGGCTACTCCTCAGAGCAGAGCAAAAGAAACCTCTCAGCGGGGACCAGTCCAAGCGTCTTCTGTGACGCAACGTCAAATCACATCCACCAGAGCGTCGTTGGGGACGCAACGTCAAGTCACACCAAAATCCCTGAAGGAAAGGACAGAGTGCAGAGAGGAGCTGGGGGTCAGGTCTCAGAAGATCCAACAGAAAGGTGAGGCAGGGACCGGAGGCAGAACCAGTCTAGACTGACAGGAACAGTACCAGAGGGAAAAAAAACACAAATCCAAAAACACGACAAGGCAGGACTAGGCAGACAGGTTGAAACAATCACACTCGAAGCACAAAACAATCACAACGGTCTAACAAAAGACAGAGCACGAGAGGAACTAAAATAGAGGAGAGCTAATCAGGAAGGAGTGGCTACAGGTGTGACGGAACACAGGGAATTAAGGGTAATAAGTGGGAGGGGGAAGAAACACTGACAGCAGAACACATAAGCTGTCAAAACAAAACCCATGTGTTCTGAGACTAGACACACAGACAACAAGACAAAAATATAGCAACACAGACCTAAGTCATGACAGGAACGACATTGGGGTAAGTAATTAATGGCAATTTTTTTATTTTGGGGTGGAGTAACCCTTTAAAGGGTTAGTTCATCCAAAAATGAAAATTATGTCATTAATAACTCACCCTTATGCTGTTCCAAACATGTAAGACCTCCTTTTATCTTCGGAACACAGTTAAAGATATTTTAGATTTAGTCCGAGAGCTCTCAGTCCCTCCATTGAAACTGTGTGTACGGTATACTGTCTATGTCCAGAAAGTTAAGAAAAACATCATCAAAGTAGTCCATGTGACATCAGAGGGTCAGTTAGAATTTTTTGAAGCATCAAAAATACATTTTGGTCCAAAAATGGCAAAAACTACAACTTTATTAAGCATTGTCTTCTCTTCCGTGTCTGTTGTGAGAGAGAGTTCAAATCAAAGCAAGTCTGGATATCCGGTTCGCGAACGAATCATTAAGTTCACCAAACTGAAGATGAACTGAAGATGAACACCGAGCCGAGCCAGATAAAGAACAATAGACTGACTCGTTCACGAGTGAAGAACCGTTTCTGTCAGACGCGTCCGATTCGGGAACCGAGGAGCTGATGATACTGTGCATGTGTGATTCAGCGTGAAGCAGACCGACACACAGAGCGTCTGAACTGAACTGATTATTTTGATGATTGATTCTGAACTGATTCTGTGCTAGTGTTATGAGCTGGTAAACCGAAGGCTTGAATCAAGGGCAATCATCGCAAATGACGCGATTACGTCGAGCGCAAAAGAACCGGTGAACCGTTTTCTTCAACCGGTTTATTGAATCGAACTGTCCGAAAGAACTACTGGTGATCTGAAAACCGATGCAACCGGTTCTTCACTCGTGAACGAGTCAGTCTATTGTTCGTTATCTGGCTCGGCTCGGTGTTCATCTTCACAGCAGTTCAGTCAGTGTACTGTTTGAGTGCATGCATTACTCTGGGATATTGGTTTGTTTGAACTCAGAGGGAGTGTCAGCCACATTCGGACTAAATCTAAAATATCTTAAACTGTGTTCCGAAGATAAAAGGAGGTCTAACATGTTTGGAACAGCATAATTTTCATTTTTTGGATGAAGTAACCCTTTAAGTAGGGGTAAATGCTGATTGTATTGTATAAATGGCATTTTGACATTTATTTTATTGAGCTAATTTAATTCAATACTTAAATTTATCCTGATGCTTCTGCTAGTTTTTATGTGCAGATGTTTTCTTGGAATCACAACACTCACTGGATACAAGACGGATACATAGAGGCAAAACAAGTGGAAAAGTCTCAGAAGAGGGACAACCCTCATGTGTGTACTCATCTCAGAAAGTTGATGGACTTTCAGTATGTATTTATTAAATAGTCTCTTGCAGGAATATTCTTAATTTAATAGAACATAAGCTCAAACAACATAATTTGTGGTTTAATGCTAATTCCAGCATGTTATTTTAATCCTTTTATTTAATTATTCTTATTATTTATTTATTTTACCAAACGTATACAAATTCTGTTGATTGACCTTCATTTTTATAGAAAGTTAATGTTCTACTCAGAATATGGCTTTTTTAAACATGTATTTGTAGTTATTTTTTTTGATGCTATGTTATTTTTGTGTTAACATTTTAACTGTTAAAAAAACAGAAAACTGTATTTAACCAGTAAAAGCCTTGCAATGTCTTTCTGCCACTTTTAATAAATACTTATTTGCAACATAATTGACTTGATTTTTATTAATTTGTAAATGTATTTAGATAGTGCTCACGATAATGCATTTATATCAGTATTTTATTTACAGTTTACTATTCTTTACAGCATTTTCATTGTTAAATTATTACAACATCATATTTACAGGATTTTATTAGCAACTTTTGTTGCCAGGTAAATGCTGTACTTAAGGGAAATTACAAAATATTGCTGTAAAATAAACAACAAGTTTAATTCAATGTTACTGTAAAAATACTACAAAATACTGTATTTCACATACAGCAATTAACTGTAATTTGTTTTGCAGTAATATACTGTAATCTATTTTACAGCACTTAACATAATATTTACAGGATTTTATTGGAAACTTTTTTGCCAGTACAATTCAGTAAATTTTACAGTAATTTTTTTATAGTGTTATGAATGAAATAGTATAAGTATGGATTACTGAGCAAACAAAGCAGTGCATTATAATGGTCAAACTTTATTTGATGCATTTGCTGCTTGACATTGAGGCAGTTATGACTGCTGTAAATGGGACCAATCTCTAAGCCTAAAAATAAGCAAGTATAGCCACACTACGCTTGCTTTTAACATGATTTTAGTGTGAAAATGGCATTTTCTGTGTACAGTTATATCCAGTGTTACAACTTTTAACAGAAGTTTTACAAGTTTTAACAGAAGTGCTGTTATTTATGATACATTGCACTATGGGTGCCCCAAGTCCGGCTCTTTGACCTTTTGTAATCTTTTTTCCTTGAATGATATTGCTTAACTATTCTGTTATAATAGAACATAAGCTCAAACAACATAATTTGTGGTTTAATGTTAATTCCAGCATGTTATTTTAATCCTTTTATTTAATTATTATTATTATTATTATTTTTTTTTTACCAAACATTTACAAATTCTGTTGAATTTTCATTTTTGTATTATAAATACAAAGATGAAAACTCAGGCAAATACATTTCTTGAATTTCTGATTTGAAGGTTTTGATGTGATTTCTGCTTTTTTACACTCTATGGATTTCTGATCATGCATGATGCTTAAGTTATACCAATGCCAGACTACCTTGTTTGTTGTTAAGCTTAATGGAGGGTTAAGTTAGGCAGGCTGTACTGAGATGTTTTAATAGGTGCAGTGTCACCACTGAGGAATTCAAGGTCAGGCTGTGGTGGATGTGCACAGTTAGCACTTGTGGTAATGTCAAAGAGTGGGAGAGGCCTGATAACAATGCTGGGAAGGATCGACTTACACAGATTTATGATAACTTGTAGTTAGTAGAATGTCTAAAATGGGCTATAGAAATAAATGCAACCCGACGTTCTAACAGGGCACACCACAAGCTATTTCAATGGACTTTGGACATTTATCTCACCTTTCAGTGTGATCAAATGTTTGATGGAGATATGAGAGTTTTGGGCTTTATTTTGTCAGTCAATCCCTCATCATGAGTAGTTATTCAACTTCTTATCTTCTTATGAACCATTTATGAAATATTTAAAAGTAGCCATAGTTACCTCATTCAAAATGTATTTCAACAGTATTGCTTGGATTTCTTACGCAACATCTAACGTGATTCTCGTGACGTCACGCCCCAGTCGGAAGTTCCAGCGCAGCAGCAAGTGAACGCCGAGTCTAACCAGCTTTAGTGTAAACAACCAGACCATGGATGACGACGTGTTAACGACTTTGAAGATTTTAATTATCGGTGAGAGTGGTGTTGGTAAATCAAGGTGAGGTCCGAATCCGCTATTTTTTCTTCTTCCGTTTTGTCTTTCTCTTACAGTAGGATGAGTTGTTAATGTTAGCGTTAGCCTCATCTGAACGAGCAAAGCTTGTCGCCTGTGCACAGACTTTGCCAGTTCTATTCAGCCATTAAACTTAACTTTTAAATGTTGTTTTGGCCTCAAGAACAAAAGAAAATGCGCAATATTGTGCCCCTCGTGGTATTTTTAGCCTTCAGATGTGTTGTCTTCTAAGCACCGTCGATTGTTATCTTCATAATTGTAAAGCCATGGGCATTTAGTTTGACTTTTAAAAAATATTTATACTATATATATCGTAATTGATACTTTGTATACTGTTACTGTTTGTCGCATACCTTTAAATATTTAATAAGAGCAGTTCGCTGGCAGCTGTTTCTGTAGCAGTCATGCTATCTGCTCATTATGTGCTGTGGCAGTTAACTTAACGCTAGCGCTTCAGCTAAGTGAAAGTGTTCTTCATCATTAGATTTGTTGTCATGTTTATAGAAAAGAAAGTGTAATTTTATGAGAAAACAATAATGTGAGGAATTATGAGTTAATTTGAACAATTATCTACCATTTTAATGCTGATTGTCTTTTATTTATCCGTTATTTCCCCAGTTTGCTCCTACGCTTCACAGATGACACATTCGATCCAGAATTAGCAGCGACCATTGGTGAGTCATGTGTTTCTGAATATATTACAGGTACAGTAGTAACCAGACATTATCAACAGGCCTGTAATCAGTTAATGTTCAAAACCAATGAGCTTATAAACTAAACCTTACTGAGCAACGAAGAAATATTTAGTTTTACCTCCTTAACAAATATACTTTAATCCTTGTGTATTTTAAAGTATACTCAATTTCTGTATTCTTCATTGGTTTTTTAGGCGTGGACTTTAAAGTGAAAACTGTTGCAATAGATGGCAACAGAGCAAAGCTGGCCATATGGGTAAGTATTATAGGAATCTAAAAATCCAAATCATTTATAAATGCTCAACAACACTCAGTACATGGATGTAGTAGTGGCTTAAATGCTTGAATTATTTGTTTATTATTATTATCATCTTCACTACTCTTAGAATTGTCCTGTTCCACTAGATGTCACTATCTCGCTTTGTAGAATGAAGTGACTAGTATGTTTAGAAAGCTGCTGAAATCCTCTTGAACTTCTGTTTTAGGACACGGCTGGTCAGGAGAGGTTCAGAACTCTAACACCAAGCTACTACAGAGGAGCCCAGGGTGTCATTTTGGGTAAGTGTTTTTGAATATTTGATTTCTTTATGTATCACACAGTTCTTTGGAATATTTGATTCTGATTGGTCAGTTGGGAGTTCTACAAACAGATATTTTGTATAATTTATAATGACCAGTACATTTTATGATTGTCTCAGACACCGCTACATAGCCGTGAGAGTTTCATGTCTCTCAGATCATATTGAGGTGTATCTTTTTAATGTCCTTATTAATTTAGTAATTAGTCATGTAATATGTATAGAATAATTTACAGTTGGTCAAATGTTGTTACAAGACAAGACGTTATATTAATTTCTCAAAATCAGTCAAATTCTTGTACTAGTTGTTGAATGTAAAATGTAATTTCTTTCTCTTTTTTTTCTTTTTTCTTTAGTGTATGATGTTACAAAGCGGGACACGTTTACAAAGCTCGAGAACTGGCTTAATGAGCTGGAGACGTACTGTACACGCAATGACCTGGTGAAAATGCTTGTTGGAAACAAAATTGACAAGGTTTGTTTGATTAATGTTATTCTGTATGTAACGCTGCTTGATACAATGTTTTGGTGTATAGCTCTGCGGTGAAGGTTGTTATTAGGGCCGGGACTCGATTAAAAAAATTAATCTAATTAATTAGAGGCTTTGTAATTAATTAATCGAAATTAATCGAATTTTAATCGCATATAAATATTTGACCTGAGAACAGTGAGAAGTAATTTTTTTCACATGGATTTATAGTATACCATTGAATAATGACTGAACACATAAGCTTAAGCAACAAAATATTGTTTATTTTTGTTCAACCAAGTCTAGCAGACCAGTGCAATTTTTGCCATGAAGTGTAGCAATAGCATATTTAAAAACAATTTAGAAATATTACATTTCAGAAATTCAGGAAGCTTATAGGTGCTGGAACCTTCTGTAAGGTGTTTTTTTTAAGTAAAACACAATACTGTCAATTACATTCAGAACATTGGAAACCCTGACTATTAGAAAACATCTCTCTGTTGCTTCAGAGGCCTTAACATACTAAGTCCAACTCTCAATAACCTTGGCCAAAACAATAAAGAGTTCAACATAAACTGTTGCACCAACAAAATAATACATAGTTCAACATAAAGTGTAAAGTCCACACTAGCTGCTATATGTTTTGCGTTGAGGTGATACTTGAGGCTCAATGTGCTGCTGTGGTGATATGCGAACGCTAGTTGGTGCTCCAGTATAATCGGTCCGCCGAAACGCGTCCAGTGAGAAACGTTCCGCGGTGCAAAAATAAGTTATTAAAAAGCGGGAATTTTTTTTTCTGTAATTAATTAATCTTAGTTAACGCGTTATTTTTTGTGTAATTAATTAATCTCAATTAACGCGTTAAAGTCCCGGCCCTATTTTATATTAACAATGTCTTGAAGGGATGTATATCTGAAATGTAAACATTAGGTGTGTTATCACTTTAGTTAATGCAGATGGGTTTTTTGTTGTTGTTGTTGTTGATCTCTAGTAAAATAAGGATTATGGAAGACTATTCAGGGCAATTTTCAGAAATTCAGCAGGCACTGTGCATTCAGAAAACGCAAACAGTCCTGCATGATTTGCAAATTTGTTTGGATTGTTGCAATTTATGTGTCCACATATGGAAAATGCAATTGAAAATACAATTTGCAATTCATTTTGAAAATTGTCCTGAATATTATTCCATAAATGACTAATGTTCGGTCTGGAATTTCATAGAATTTCTAGCCTCAATTTCAGAAAACTCAAATTTTAAAGTAATGATGAAAAGGGGTTCGTTCAGGAGCGTTGAACTAAATGGGGACGCTAGGGACATGTTTCTACAAATATCCAGCGACTATCAAATAGTTCCTAGCAATAATTTTGATCAAATGATTATGTGCATGTTTTTGTCACTTGGGACACATCTGAATTAGACTGTTTTAACTGCACGCTTTGAACGACGTACATTTAATACATGGGCGGAGATTAATTATGCCGAGTTCACACTGCACGATTTTCAAACTCGTCGAATCACCATTTCCTTTACACTGCATGACTATATGGGGTAGTATTCAGTTGCAGCTGTGTTCACACTGCACGATGGATAGTCGACAGGGGGTTTCACATTGCATGAATAGAATAGAATAGGAAGAATCACCGACTACTCCGAATGGTCCACAAAGTACATTTCAAAACAAAACGCACGCGAGAAGTGATAAGGAAATAATGCAAGAACCCGTGTGCGTCAGACCGGAGTTCTCGAACGAGACTGGATAATAAAAAATTATATATAGCTCGCAAATTTTCTGTGAGCTGTTTTCTAGCTACAAGGAGAAAAAGAAAAACATGCAGGGAACAGGGAAGTGTGTTCTTATGCTGATGTTGAGGCTGGTCAAGCAAACGTTTGTGCTTGTTTCTGTATAATATAATTGATGATATATGTAATAAAATACTTATATTCTGGTCTATAATTGCTCCCCGAACTTCCCTCTGCCCTGTATCTTGGTCTGTCATTGGCTGTAGGTCATCGCCGATTTAATTTTCAGTCAGAAATCATTGCACACAGCGTGATTTGTGAATCACCAACAGCTCCAGATATTTAGCATGACAAATGTTTTATGGGTGTTGGCGATTCCCTCAGATCACATCTTTATTAATTCACACTGCGTGATTGTCACTTGCGTGAACAAGCACAGATTTGCCTCCGATTTCAGGCAGTAGTCGCGATTTCGCAAAACCTGTCGGTGAGTGAAAAATTGGGCGAAAATCATGCAGCGTGAACTCTGTATAAAGTCCCCTTTGTTGTTATGACGCGTTATGTCCCTACCAATGTCAAAATCAAATTATGTCCTTTGCTTCAGTTAAATGTTCAGTTAAAGCTTTAAATCTTTCTAACAGATTATTGGTAATTATTTTACAGACACTTCCAGCTGTGGATGCTGTCAGTCATTCCAGACACATGAAAACACTAAATACTGTGTGCCAGGTTCTATTTGGCATTTCATGAGTTTCTTCCTTTTTTATATTTTTTTTATTTTACTGAAAACATTCAGAAAAGAAAAAAGTAAATCAAAATGTTTTCTTTTCTTAAGGAAAAAAAATGCAGATTTTAAACAGTTCCCTCTGGTTTATTGTAAAATATGGAAACAAGTTAGAAACCATTATTTACAAACGATTTAAATAGAAACTTGAGCTCCTGTATTTTTGGTAAGGAAAGTTGCCAAAAAAGTAATGGGATGTGACCTTAAAGACAAGTGTTGAAGTAATGTGTGCAGCCATTGGGAGTTTCCTAGAACTAACTTTTTTAGTTGCTTTGTCTTGGTGTGACTCAGCGTATAATTCGAAAGACCTATCTGTTTCAGGACAACCGTGAAGTAGACCGGAACGAAGGCTTGAAGTTTGCACGAAAACACTCAATGCTTTTTATTGGTATGTTTCCTTTTTATCATCATTCATTTTGTTTTCAGTTAGATTGGATGTTTTGGATAGTCCTACCTGGATCTTAAGCTAATTCGTTTTTTTGGCAGCAAAGTCTCCTGTTAGCCATCAGAGGATGTGAGTGAGCATGATGGTCTGCCTGTGTCCAGACAATCCTGTCTTGCCAGGATTTTCTTTATATTTTCCTGGCTCTTTGAAATAAAGTTACAGATGTCAGAATGGTTTTCAGTTGTAAAAAGTGAGTTTGTATTAAACATATGCTTTTAAAATAGCATTACATTGACTTTTGTTCCTGATGAGATTATGGAACATAAGGACAATAAGTCTTTTTCTGCCATAGCACTACTCTGTGATTGCTTATTTCTGATTTAATTAATATATATATTTTTTTATATTTATGTAGTTACCTACCCCCCCCCCCCCAACACCTGTTTGATCTCGAGTGTCAAAAGATTTCACATTCTTTACAAAAACTTGCAATGTGCTGAGTTGACACAATGCATATTCTTTCAGAAAATATTTGTTTTATTTTTTTATATCAGTAGGTAGTATATGCTAGTACAAAAGCACATGCCAGATTAGTAAAATTTAATTGTTGGGTATAATCGCATTCTGTTAACTTCAGATTGTTTAGTTTTGGTCAGTGGTGTCCAATCCTGCTCCTGGAGGGCCAACATCTTGCAGATTTAGCTAGAATCAGTTCTAAAATATTTGTCTAGAGGTTTCTAGTTAATCTGAAGACCTTAATTGGCTGGTTCAAATTTGCTTAATTAGGGTTGGACTACCTAAACTCTGCAGGACGGTGGTCCGTCCTACAGCAACTGGTTTGGGCACTCCTGATTTTGATTGTGGTGTCAGTGGTGTCTTTTTCAAGTTCATCAATGAATGTTTGTACTCTTAGACTCTGACTGGATCGCACATGTTTGTTTTTTTTGGGGGGGGTTTACTTCAAAAGTCAGCTTACTGTGTTTTTCCTTCTCTCTTCCTTTCTTAACCCATGTGGTTCCATTAACAGAGGCTAGCGCAAAGACTCGGGATGGAGTTCAGTGTGCCTTTGAAGAACTGGTTGAAAAGATCCTGCAGACACCGGGGCTCTGGGAGAGCAGCATGCAGAAATACGGTGTCCAGCTGTCCGATCATGAACAGCAGCGTCAGGGCGCCTGTGGAGGTTACTGCTCCCTGGTTTAACATCCTCACTTCGACCCAAGAACCACAAACTGGGATGGAAAGCACCGTTTTCTTCCTTCTGACTGAGAGCTTCCTCTGAGGGGGAATGGTCTGCACCCTTAGAGCTGGTCAAAGGGACCTTTGCAGTTTGCACACTCTATGTCACTGTTTTATTCTGTCCCAGGATTCTGTCATGTTATTTTCCATCAATGTATCAAAGTTCTACATTACCAGTAGCCAGTGTAAACCATTATTATGAAAAATAAGTCCTTTTGAAGATAACACCCTAAGCATGTTGAAATATGCCAGATATTATGCCCTACCCCACCCGCTGCAGAACGGCACGTTTCCCCCTCAGTGGGAGTGCTGCCTTTGACCTGATGTGTGTAGACCAATCGGATACTAAAATGGGAGGGGCAAAGAAACACATGATGAACTCATTCAACATGGATGTTATCAAATGTCCTTTGTACCTGTATTACATTTCATCTTCTTAACATATTCCCTGCTGCTCTCATTTTAATTTCCAGCTTTTTATTTAAATTTAGTTTTATGTTATTTTTATAATATTTGGCATGATACTACCTTCTTGAAGAGTTTGAAATATTATTTTGTAAATAATACATCTTCAGTAGCTGTTCTGTATCACAATTCACACAATAATCTCTGAAATTCTCGATACATTAAGCATGTTTAAATAATATAATCTATGATGACTTTTGTCTGGATAACACATGAGATGATCCATTTTACTCCGCTGTGTTTTAACCTTTGACTCAAATTTTGTTTTCTACATAAATGTGAATGGATACCAAAAATAACTTCTGTATTCAAGTTCATTCATCACAAAGCCGTCTTCTGACTGGATATTCATTTCTATTCACATAGTGATTTGAAATGGAAGATTTGGTCATGCCTTAATATTTATTAGATCTGCATGTGTGACATGATCTGCACTAATGGCTTTCACTGTGAATGTAGAGAGAGTGTGTTATTGTAGCCAGTCAAAATGGCCAGTGGTACATTGGTGAAGTGGTCATTTCATTTTATTATAAACATATCTTGGTCATAATGTATGAGTGTTAATATGTTTGACTTATTCCTGTGTGTTTGTTCTGCTGCTGAGAGATTTATTCAATCATAGGAAGAATGCTTATGACTTCCTGTAGCCACAAAACCATACACTAACCAACACCCTAATTAGGATTTCTTATAAAATTCACATAAAGCAGTTCTGTTTCCATACATCCTTTATTCTCAGTTTTGAAGATGCTTTCTTTCATTTTGGCTGTTGTCCTTCAACTTCAATGTTCTATTCTTTATGCCATTTTCTGCTATGGAGTGAAAAATTACCAAGAAATCATGCAAGAGAAGTCATATATCTTGCATTCTTTTTGCATTAAAATATCTAACTTGCAAAATTGTTCATACCCTGAACTGCCACAGCGAAGTGTCTTTTGTTAAAGTATGTGTGAATGTCTGTTTAAAATGACATTAATTATTAGTATGTAAATTGTTAAAGACTTGTAAAAGACTTGCTAATCATAACAAAATAATGTCACTAGTTTTCAAACTAAAGTGGCATTTCGGGTCATTTAATGAAACCATAGGCCTAAGACATCAATCTCTCCTTTCATTGAAAGATCAGCTCTGATTATACAGATGTTTGATTGTCAGGTAAAAAAAACTCAGAACTTGGTCAGAGCCTTTTAGCCAGGACCTCTCAGCACAGCTGACCTGCTTCTCCGCAGCTTCAGTGACGCAGCAGTTCCAGTCCTTTTCCTCTGCTGCTATCTGATACTAAAAGCTTGGCATTGTTGCAAATGCCAAACCATTACTGCGGTTCGTGCGGGTCTCCCTTGCACACCGATGACGGCCACACGGAGTCGTTTTCCTGCTTGGGGAAATCCCATGCAGAAGCTGCGTACACGGGAACTATTTGTTCTCATTGCAATAACTTTATGCCTCTCCGCTCATGAATCACTTTATTTTTAGAGAGTTGAAGTATCCTCTTCAAAGCAGTCCAAGCCGTGTAGGACCACTTCTGCTCTTGCTGAACACGCTTACACTTCAGCTGGACAGATGGCTTTGGCGCTTCATTCAATGGCAATCCTCCAGGTCTTTCAGGCCAAGATCTGGCCTGGACCCCCTACCCTCAGGCAGCTGAGGAGCACAACCGACCTGGCTCTGCATGCCACCAAGACCACCATTCAGGTGATCAGGAGATAGATGGCCAGACTTGTGGTGCTCGAGCGCCATTTGTGGCTGACGCTAACAAAGATCAAGGACGTGGATAAGATCCCCTTCCTCGATGCTCCATCCTCTCCCAAGAGTCTCTTTGGACTGGCGGTCGAAGGACACCCTGTTCAAATTTGGGTACAGAGAGAAACTTCCTCTTCCATTCTTCTTTTAGTCACTCGAGTTAGGCTTCTACAGCCATTACTTACTCAAATTATCCCCAAAAAGGATGGTGGCTTCCTCGATCCATCCTTGATCTCAGACACCTGAATCATGCCCTCATGAAAAGGTCATTCAGGATGACTACACTGAAACAGAGAGAGACTGGTTCTTTTCTCTGGACCTGAAGTATGCCTACTTGCACCTCCAGATAGCCCCCGTCACAGATGATTCTTGAGATTCGCATTTGAGAGAGTGGCTTATCAATATATGGTCCTTCCCTTTAGGCTGTCCCTGGCCCTACACACTTTTACGAAGTACATGGTTTGCAGAAGGACAGTTGTCATGATAGAAGCCTCCAACTCAAGTTGGGGAATGCTGTGCAAGGGTTTACTGACTTTCGGCCACTGGTCGAAGGCAGAAAAAGGGATCCACATCAACTGCCTGGAAATTCTAACCGTATGCTGAGCCTGTCAGTTCTTTCTGCCAGTCCTAAAAGATAACCATGTGCTAATCCGAATCAAACAACATGATTGTGGCCTCCTACATAATTCGCCATGGAGGCCTCCTCCTCTCCTGGACCTCGCCTTCACATAAGCAAGGCTGTGTGAGGAGGTTCGCTGGATGTCCCGGCCTTGCAGGCCAGGGTTCTTTCCGCTTGAAGAGCACGTGCTGTGTAAACAGATCTGGCAGAGAGGCCTTGACCGTATAACACGCTCAAGCTCTCTGACATTAGTTCACCTGTTAGCAGTGGTGGACGAAGTACACAAATCAAGTACTTGAGTAAAAGTACAGATACATATGGTAAAATATTACTCCAGTAAAAGTAAAAGTACTCCTTTTTCAATTTTACTCAAGTGAAAGTTCAAAAGTACTCGAGTTTTTATGTACTTAAGTAAAAAAGTACTGCAAGATAGATGTTTGCAATTTTATATAGGCTACTTAATTTAATTTTATATTAGCACATATTCTTTTTATAATCCTACTGCTCAAAATACCTTGGATTTTTTCAAAATAACCACTATATGGAGTCAAGATATATTTTTGTTGTTGATATGGACTACGCTGATGAGAGTAATGTTCACTGTGAAGCTTACACTGTGATGTACCTGAGAGAAAACAGAGATGACCATCTGATTTTCACCAGTAAGAACAAAGTATTTTAAAGTTTGTTGTTTTACAGAATATCAAAGTTACAGTAAAGACCAAAAGTTTGGACACATCTTCTCACACAAAGAGTTTTCTTTATTTTCATGACTATGAAAATTGTAGAGTCTCACTCAAGGCATCAAGGGCTATTTGAGCAAGAAGGAGAGTGATGACCTGGCCTCCACAGTCACCGGACCTGAACCCAATCCAGATGGTTTAGGGGTGAGCTGGACCGCAGACTGAAGGCAAAAGAACCAACAAGTGCTACGCATCTCTCGGGGAACTCCTTCAAGACTGTTGGAAGACCATTTCAGGTGACTACCTCTTGAAGCTCATCAAGAGAATGCCAAGAGTGTGCAAAGCAGTAATCAAAGCAAAAGGTGGCTACTTTGAAGAACCCAGAATATGACATATTTTCAGTTGTTTCACACTTTTTTGAAATGTATATAATTCCATATATAATTCCACATGTGTTAATTCATAGTTTTGATGCCTTCAGTGTGAATCTACAATTTTCATAGTCATGAAAATAAAGAAAACTCTTTAAATGAGAAGGTGTGTCCAAACTTTTGGTCTGTACTGTATATATGACATGATAATAAGGCCTGAAGTTAGGAAGAACATTTTACGAAAAAAAAAAAAAAAAAAAAAAATGTAAATCAAGATAATGATTTTTTCCTTCTCAAATCTTGTCTGTGGTTTAAAAACACCCCTGGCCAAATGGGGTGCATCTCTTCCCACTGATAATTACTGTAGTTAGCATGTTCTGAACATCACATCCTTTCTTTTCTAACCAGATGTAAACTATATTATATATATATATATATATATATATATATATATATATATATATATATATATATATATATATATATATATATAGGTGGCTGAATAAAAATATTTGGACATTATTTATAAAAATTACATCAATTTAGCACCAACAAGCTTGTTAGCTAGACAGTTAGCATCAGCTAACAATATTTACTTATTTTCAGTACGATGAACATTCATGTCTGTCTACTCGTCTAGTTAATCCAAACAATATACATATGTATAACGTTACTGTCGATAAACAATATAAAAACAGACGTAACATAGGACATTTTAATAAAACTGTTAACATTACGGCAGCGGTGAATATGAACGTGCACGAGTTATTGTATTTAATCTGTGTTATTTTATGGGTTTTTTGTTGTTGTTGTTTTTTACCTTGAATTGATGTGTCTGCATCGTCTGCACTCGAGCATTTGAGTGGGCTTAAATAGATCACTCTTTACAACGGATTTAGTTTCCAAACATCTGACAGTTTTGACCTAAATATGATTTTCAGTTACAATAATTAATCCAAAATTTCGACATTAATAACTTACTTTTAGCAACGTCAGACGCACGCGCGCTCACCAGATCTCCCGGTTCTTACTTCTGGTGACTCGCACTAAACGGTTCATTTGAATCAGTGAGTGGTCGACTCCAGAACAGCTGCAATCGGATCATTCTAATTCGTAAACGAATCGTTTGGTGTGATTCGCGATCCGATTTAAAAGTTTATTTTGAAAAGATTCAGTTCGTTCATGATGAATCAGACACCGCTTCTGCGTGTCGGAGCACGTGATATTATAGGGAGTAACGATATGTTTTATGAAATGTAGTGAAGTAAAAAGTACGATTTTATGCTTTGGAATGTAGTGAAGTAAAAGTAAAAGTTGCTCAAAATAAAACTACTCCAGTAAAGTACAGATACTTGAAAAATGTACTTAAGTACAGTAACGAAGTAAAGCTACTCCGTTACTGTCCACCACTGCCTGTTAGCTCTCGACCGCTGGGTGTTGAAGTTACAGGAATACTCTGAAACGATTAATCAGGGCGGCTGTGACCTCAAGAAGCTCAGCCCGTCTTACCCTTGGGTTGTTGTTAACTTCTCTGTGGGCATTGGTTGCTTATGGAAGTTTGTAACTTTTAGTCGTTCCACTACATTAGCATGGTGTGATTGTACTGTGTTCCCATAGCATCTTAAGCAAGACACAGTACAAGTGTAGTATCGAAAGGGACTGTACTCTGTTACTAACGTAACCTCAGTTTCCTGAGATACGGGAACGAGGCCATGCCTTATAGCTGCACGACTCATTCGTCACTTCAGTTGTAAACCTGAGAATCCTGTGGCGAATTCCCACTTATATAGCCATGCAGATGCCCTGCCCATTCTCAACTTAGGGGCCATTTACAAAACGTTTTCAGACAAAAATTTTAATGCGTTCTGTTTGTTAACATGACAACAGCATTTTGGGGACTGAAAACACACATTTTTGAAAATGGGTTTCAAAGTATAAGTTTTTGAAAAATGTAAAACCCAAAATGGGAATCTTTGAAAACTTTTTTGCAGATATGTATAAATGCAAATTATTTTGAAAACATTGTCTTGTAGCCTATAAGTTAAACTTTGTTTGACTACATCATCGTAGTGTAAACATTGCATTAAAAAAAGACTGTTATCTTTTCTTTGTAAGCTGGTTTCTTATTTGCTAGACATATTTTACACAGAACAACTCACTGGAGGGGTTGAAATAAAATCTCAAGTAAATTGGACATAATTAGTTATAAATAAGATCCCATGCCACATTAAAGAGTGGAATCTGATCACTCGCAGAGCTCTTTTGTCAGTGCATTGTACAGTTTCCTGGAAAGTAAACTTTGGACAGATCTTCTAAATTACTGTCAAAATTACATTTCTGATAATGCCTTCAATACAGCCAAGTTATACCACAATCTGTAAGCTTTTCAAATATTGACAAACCTCAGTTTTACTTAGAAATAGCCCTAAATCATTTTGTATACAAACAGTAAGTCATTTCTAATTGTGATTTTGATTTTATGTGTGTGATAAGATCTGTACAAAGTTAATTTTCCAGGCAACTGTACAATACACTGGCAAAGGAGCTCTGCAAGCAATCAGATTCCACTCTCTAATGTGGCATAAACTTATTATATATATATATATATATATATATATATATATATATATATATATATATATATATATATATATATATATTCTCCTATGGCCCTCATAATGCCTGGAACTGAAATTACATCAAAATCAACAGATTTCCACTGATGTTACACTTTTCCTGCTAGTTCTCCATTTCATTTTGAGGAGTTGTACTATTTGTATTGGGCTTTTTATGTTGATACAGCGTTTGCAGTAGACCACTGAATCATTCTAGAAGAGGGCAAGTGCATAAGAATGGTGAATATTATGTTTTAGTCTTCCTTGAAGCAAGGGTGGGGAGAAAGAAAACTTGAGCGCAAAACATAGAGCATGTGGTCAGGACTGTAAGAAGATATACTGTAGGGTAGACCATCCCGTATGTTCAACTCCAAATTCTTACCGCTGGCTGAACCGTTTTAAAGTGTCTAACAAGACTGAAACATATCGGACTGTTCAAACAGTTTATCTAAAAGACCTATCAGGTACATAACTGAAATGCAAATGCTTATCCAATATGGTACAAGTAGCTGAGCTCTGTGCAGATGTCAAGCGTAATTGTTTTGACATGGGTAGTGCTATTTCTTTATCAGATTGACGTTTTAGTTGCCTTTACCAAACTGTGGCTTCAGCTCTTTATATTCACAACTTAATAAAACTATGGAGGGCTGTTTCTGCCTTAAGGAGGGCATTTATAATATTTATTTATTTATGACGTCATCTCAGTGTTGTTATTTTTAAGTAAAAGTAATAAAAAGGTTTTGTTTATATATATATATATATATATATATATATATATATATATATATATATATATATATATATATATATATATATATATATAATTTATATGTTTCTTGTAAATTTGTTTAATTTGTAAATTTAATCTCACAGTTACGACTTTCAATGTTTTTTCTTAGAGGGAATGACAGGAGCAAATTTAATCAAAGAATAACTGTATTATATATAAAAAAAGATAACAAACTTTATTAGCTCTCATCTGACTCAATTTTGCATGAAAATCTTCACAGGCAATGGCCCAAATTAACATAAAAACTATTCAATAACAAACCAAAGGGTTTGTTCCAAAAAAGGTTTCTTCACTCATAGATAGAACATTTAAAAAAAAAAAAGAAAGAAAGAAAAAGAAACTTCCTCTAAATGCCATACTTAAACACAAGAATCCACATGTACATGCCATTGCCATAGGATGACAACAATCCTGTGTCAATTAAAAATAAAATTAACATAACTTAGAAAAATTGAATATATATATACGAATATATTACATTTTAGCCACTGACAAAAATTGTATTTCAGAAATGATGACAGGCTAAATCAGAATTAATTTTTTTTGCATTTGTGTTTAGTTGTAGTGATCGTCCACATCAAACTTTCTTTACAAAAAAAAAAAAAAAAAAAAAAAAAAAAAACACATTAGGCACGTTGGTCAGTCAACATGTATTTTTCCTCCTAGAAAGGCTGTTGTGGATCATTTTCAACCAAATTATTGCATGTAGTACATACTCAAGTGTTCAGGTAGTCTTTTAGCAATTTTGACCTAGTAACAGACCGCTGTCCAGACTGTTAGCCACTAATGTCGGGGTTGTATGGGCACTTTGACAGTCTTAATCTCTGCTATATGGGAAGACTTCTGGATGATACAGCTGGTGGTTCCCGGCGTTGAGCTCTCCTTCCCTTGGGCCAGGTTGGTCAGGGCCATGGCAGCATGGAGCTCTTTCCAGTAGGTCTCGTTATTTCCTCCTCCGCCACCTTTGCAAGCACCGCTGTTGCCAAAATGGAGAGGAAATGGTTAATGAGGAGTTTTTAGCAGTAGTTAAAAACCTTATGATTCATTAGGCAATAGCATTCTTCTTACCTCTCACATTGGCGTGTGCCACAGTCCAGCGTCACTGAAAATACAGTTTGGTGAAATGAGTTATAAGCTGGATATTCAAACTGTATTTTATAAAATAGCCACAAAAGCTACTTGGCCAAAAGCTGGCACATCATTTATGCTGCTAATGAAATATCCCTGAGCTCCTCTCTCCTCATATTGATGGAAGCGATGAGTAAACATGCTCTCACATGTGCATGTGTGTACATGGGTGAGTAAGTGGGTGTTTGTCGAGCTCAGGGAGATTTAAGTGGAGCTCTGCAGGCTTTGCCTACAGCCACATTCAAGCGCTCCAGCCAAAACAAATGCAATTACGTTTCCCCTGCGCTCACGAGATGGAAAAAGCATATCTGCTCTGTGTCAGAAACAGACACGTTGTTCCACCACTCTGCAACTGATTAGAATCTTTTGATTTATTATTACACCTTTTCCTTTGACTAATGACTACTTAAATGGTCTTGACGCTGTGTCAAAGGAACAGTCTACCCAACATGAAATCTTTATCATTTATTAACTCTCATGTCGTCCCAATCCCTTGTGACTTACTTTCTTCTGTGGAATACAAAAGGAGACTTTTTGTCTGGGCAATCACAGGAAATTTTACATTTTTAAGCTCCAAAAAGAATGTAAAAGCAGCATTAAAGTAAGATAACTTGTGCATACACACTTGAGTCTGGGAACCAATTCTCAAAAATAATTAACTATTAACTACTTGTTTGCTGCTCATTGATCATTAGTGCAGTAGCTGTTATATTAAGGTATTAGGTAGGATTACGGTATTTTAAATATGGTCATGCAGAATAAGGCATTAAAATGTACTAACAAACAGCCAATATACTAGTACAAACCCGATTCCACAGAAGTTGGGACACTGTACAAATTGTGAATAAAAACAGAATACATTTTATTCAGAATACAACATAGATGATATATCAAATGTTTAAACTGAGAAAATGTATAATTTTAAGGGAAAAATAAGTTGATTTTAAATTCCATGGCATCAGCACATCTCAAAACACCCCTCTTCTTTTCATAATAGTCTGCAAACGTCTGTGGATTGAGGAGACAAGTTGCTCATGTTTAGGAATAGGAATGTTGTCCCATTCTTGTCTAATACAGACAGGGAGTGATTTGTGAAAAAAACAGAGGGGGGGGGGGTTGTTTTGAAACATTTTAATTCATAAAAATAAATCATGAGAACATGAACTAGATGATGTCATGCGCTAATTAGCATATTTATGTAAGTGCGTCGAATTGTATTGCCTCCCTATGCTTTTCAAACTTTCTGAAACTTGGAAGCTCAATTCCCTTTCTTTGCAATTGAAACAGAATGATGGGTAGCTTACATTCTTCAAAATTTCTCCTTTTGTGAAACATGAAAAAAAAAAATGGGCGAGTAAATGAAGACAGAATATTGACTAAGCAGTAACTAGCATCCAACATTTGTGAGGTTTTCTTTGCAGTTAAACTATATCATATAAGTTAATATGCTGTCTTCACAACCATTTGGAAGATTTACACTTTCACACTATTTGATATCGCCGGCAGTGTGAAATGAATGACAGGAAACATCATGTTTGGTTAAATGAGGGAGGACAGCTCTGACAAATCGAGGTCCATCCATTAAACATTCATTGACATTATAAATTTATTTTCAAAGTCATCTTTTGGAATGGCTTTAAACAACATCCTTTGTTCGGTATCTACATAAATCGGTTTATAATAGTAAAGCTGTCTCTCTTTTCTGCTGAAAGCATGAGATCAGTAAAGAAAAATCTCTCTTATGGGAGCTATGAGGGGGAAAATTGGACGACAGGCATGAGCACACAAAATGCTATTTTCAATATTCTTTGGCTAAAACGTCTCCAACTCAGATTTCTTAAACAATATTTGTGCCAAGAACTACTATAAACCATTAATAAATCATTTGGCTCTGGTTCCTTTGTGCTACTGAATGTCTCTCATCTCTTTAACTTCATTTCTATTGTCCACAGATGCTTTAGATTGACTTAACCTGTAAAATACACCCCAAAAATACCAAAAAGAAAATACACCAGTTCCTCTGGATAAAGGCAGAAGGGCTCTATTAAGCAAAATCAAATTAGCTATAAACTGAGATCATATAAAACAAACCTAGAAAAGAGAGAGAGATAAAACTGGGCTGCGTTTCTTAACAAATGTGTTTTAATTTAATTTTAACTGAAAAAAACAAAACAAAACAATCATCTCAAATTGCTAAATATTTAGGTTATGTGGCGAGGTAATCTGCGACTGTGTGCCACATGGTGGTTTTATTCTGGAAAGTTCAACCAACTAACATTTAAAGTCACCATAAATAGCTGTTCACAGCTCATTTTACTTCTGTAATGTGATATATTTTCAAGTAAAACAGGATATTCAATGAGGGAGAGAGAGAGAAAAAGTAGACAGGATTAAATGCAAAAGCCTGAATGAATGTCTGCCTGATTCACCGTTCTGGTCTGACGCTTACAAGACAACACTGAGCTGAAAATAGAAAACCTTTGTCTTTTGCATATTTCGTGTTTCATTACATTTTAATTAAAGATTACAGAGCTAATACACCACAAACCATTCATAATAAGACCAGGAACATGCATTAAGAAAGTAATGACACACAAAATTTGACTTTTTACCATTTGAAACAAACTGCAGCTCAGCTAAAAAGACAAAAACAAGCCTGATATTGCTAATTTCCACACACACACACACACACGCACACACCCACAAATGCTTCAACATATTTTACTGTTTTTTGTCAAAACTGAATTCAGTGATGTCTCTGTGTGACTACAAAAGACTTTTAAATGTTCCCTCGTCTCCATTAAAATTCTATCACAAACTGTTGAGTACCATTCTCACAGCTATCAGTAGCTGAGCATACGATCCATTCTGAACTACAGAAGGGGATTATTATGTGAAAATATTGACCTTTTTGTTTTATGAGATTTTTTGTGGAAAACAAGTGGCGTTTCATCTAAGGTGTGTCTCAAGGTCACAGGCACGCTTCAGTGAAACAATGACATTTCAGCATTGGCCGATGCGTGGTAACCACAACATGCACAATCAATGAAGAAAATATTTACAGCTAATCATCCTTTTTGATGGCAATGACGACATCACAATGGAACAAGTCTACAAGCAAGAAAAATTTAACAGCTGCCAGCTGTTTTCTTCATATCCTGACAGACTCTCTTTTTACACTGGGTTTGAGTGAACAGTTTTGTTGTTACTTTATACATTTACTATGGCAAGTTAAGAGCAAGCTTAGCTAAAATAAACAACTGCCAAGAATAATTATTACTGTAATAACTACCAAAATAATAAACTGTATTTAAAAAGAAAACAAAATACAAAAGAAAATGTCAGGCAGGACTGTCACTGTTTTGGTGAATAATAATGAATTTATAAATGTAATTTTTTATAAATAATCAAGAACTGGTTTCAGTCTGTTCCTTATGCAAAGTTGTCATATGGTAGAAGATTTATAATATTTGAAAAGATTGTATGAATAAAATTATGGTTCTGTATTCTTATTTTTAAATTAATTTATTATAATTACTATAATTGTTATTCTAATAATTATAGTAGCCACCACTGATATATATATATATATATATATATATATATATATATATATATATATTTGCATACAATATTAATGTCCTTGTCATGTTTTTGCAAAAATCACAACTGGACAATGAAGCAAAGAGAGCTAGTTCTTCTGAACAAGTCAAACTGAGTAAATTACAGGCCACATAAAACGTAAATTTAATGTCTAAAATGTTGTTAAAATATGCATTCTCTGTAGGAGCACATAACTGCGGATAAAAATTGTTATAGATTGCATCGTTCCATTGCTTTCTTTCATCACAAACACCTGCATGTTTTTATGGACTCATACTTCATAATAAAAAATAAAAAAAATCCCAAAACGAGACCATTCCAAAAGGGCACGGGAGCAAAATAAACAGAGAAGTAGAACATTTTGAAATGTTGAGGTGGAATTATGTTAATGATGAATTAGACTCAACTCCTTTGGCAACACTAAAGCATTTTCTTTCATGAGCCATCAGCAGGTGTTCCTCTAACCCACGAGTCCAGGAACGTTCCACTCACTAATCAAACCACAGCTTTACATTCAGTTTAATTATTAATTATAATTGGATTTACATAATCTTTCGTTGTGTTTGTCTCCATTTTTTTGTCCATTTAGTTTGACAAGCTACACTGTTCAAAACCTGTGTGATTTTGTTGTTTGTGCAGAAAAACAAAAAGAAGTTTAGCCGATTAAAAAAAAAAAAACATGTAAGTAAAGTGAAACTTGTCATATATCAGTAGTGTATTCAAAGTCCCCTGAAGTCATAAAATAGCTTTGTCTAGGAAACAGCCCTAAGTATACAGCATGAGATGCTTCGTCTAATTTTATGGTGCATAAAAAAAGAGCAGTGTGGATATAAATCTTCTTTCGAAGGTCATACAGGTTTTCAAAGATGAATTCAGAAATTACCATTCATTGGGTTTCAATAATCTAATATTTTCTTAAAGGGGCAACAACGTCGTTTTGAAGACCTCTGACGAAACGCACGGCGACAAGAATCAAAATGTTTGAAGTTGTCTTGACAAAATCCTCTTTAATTAATTACATTGTTGAATATTGAAAGTCTGTGGCAGCTCTTACCTGTACGGTAGGTGAAGTTTGCTTCAGCATCTGATGATGGTGAGAGAAAATCATCCTCGTACTCATTGGAGCTAAACGATCCAGAGTGGTTCCTCTTCCGAGAGTCCATAACTTTTTCGGAGGCCATTACATGCCGAAGGGAATCATTTAAATAGCGGTTTAGCAAGCTGTTCTTATATTTTGGTGGTGACACATAATCATCACAAACCGAGGGGTCTGTGCTTCGCCCCACCCCTTTGCCTCTGCTGTCCTGAATTTCGCTCTTGTGCGTGGGTCTCTTATAGTCTGATTCGCTGGCCTGAATCTGTAAAGGATTCTCCCCATCTGTGGAACACAAAAAGTGTTGGCACATTTAATGCATTTTGTGTTTGCAGGCCAGAATCGGTAAATGCCCTTAATCCGTACCATCTGATGTTGTGTCATCACTGCTGATGCTGAGTCTCTCTGCATTGCCTTGTACATATTTGTTGTACAGCTTTATGCGAAGGGCCCAGCTCAAGTCAGGCTGCCGAACTGTGTTCTTGAGCCTACGCCTCGCATTCGCAAACCAGTTGGAGACCTGAAAAACACAAACACATCACTGTTAAATCAGGAACCCGTTTTGGTTTATCTTGCTTGCATTGACATGTGTAATGTTTCAATGGACATTTAAAAAAAAATGATGCAGTACATGGTCTATTTGTTTTCAGTCAAGCTAGCTGTTTCATCCCCTATATCACTCCTCAGAGTCAGGCTGTTAAGGTTGGTTTCTGTCTGCAGTTTAAAGATTTGACATTTTATTTATATGATATTTAGCATATTCACATATAAATGCATACCATTTATACTCGTTTACATAATCTGTCTGTTTCACTATGGAATATTGACTCCTGACACTAGAGAGAAGGGGTTACTAACTTGTTACCCATTACATCAATGATGCATTTATACAGTAAATTAACAGATGAATTTACATATGTGTCTACAGCAGAAATTACATATAATATATAAAGCTTTTTTTGTGCATTTTTTATATTATTCAAGCAACCCACATGGCCTGCTTCCATTGCAGAAATGTATTGCATGTAGTTGCCCTGTAAATAGAATTTGTTTGGCAAAGGTGACATTAATTTTATTAGAGTTATCTTTTTTTTCACATGGTAAAAAGTTATCTTGCAAGTAAATGAATAAAAGGAAATCTAAAAGTTTTAATCTTGAAATCTGTGTATCTGTCTTAATGTTGGCCAAAGGCTGATTTGGGTTTGTTTCTTTTGTTGTTGTTGAAGTTTTGATATTGTTTGGTTATTATAATGTTTCGTCACATAAACCTGCCTTCCCTGATCTGCTTCACGTGCAATTCCTAAGAAAAAAAGAAGCAAGGATCATGTCAAAATGATCTGGATTTCTGCTTAAGTGGATTCTAAATGATATCAGATTTTCCATCTCTGTCATGATATTAAATACAGACTTATTTAACAAATAACACATGCACCAGTTTGCAGCCCCATAAATTTATTGGACCAAAAATTTAAACATTTAAAATCATCAATGGAAAAAGTATGTGACCCTGAATGATACTACAGTCAGACATTTCAATGCATTTAGACCGACCTGCTCTGCAGTATCAAAAACACATTAGTGCCCCACTCCTCATGAGAAGATTGTGTTTATGTGTAATATAACTCGATCAAAAAGATTTCAGCTGACCTCAGAATGAGACCAGTTGAAGTTCATAAGACTGGAAGGGTTGCATAAGAATTTCCAGACTTTGCCCTCCGTCCATTTATAATCAGGACGATAGTTTACAAATGGAAGAAATTCAACATGATTGTTACTCTTATGAGCGTGCTTCGGCAGACTATCAGTGTACTTGGTAGTTTACCATTAGGAAAACTCTAAAGATGAGAGCAAACCACTAAACCATCTCCAAAAAAGTATGGTGAGTGATAAGGTAAATGTTTTTTTTTTTTTTTTGTCTAATCCTACACAGCTTAAAGTTTAAACATCCCAACACCAAAAACCTAGTTGTGAAAAATGATGCTGGGAATATGATATTGTGGCGGTTGTTTTTATGTCTCTGGGCCTGGAAAGTTTACAATCAGAAGAACTAATGAATTCCAAGTTGTACCAAGAAATTATACAGCAGAGCTTCAGCACATCTGTCTGTTATCTAAAACTTGATAGAGGATGGTTCATGGAATACAACAAAGACCCAAAACATAGAAGCAAACAACAATAGGAAAGAATTTGATATTTTTATATCAGCCAAGTCAGAGTCCCTAAAATCCAGTAAAAAATCTGCGGAGCAATCTGAACAAAATCCTTAAATAAAATTACACTAAATGTTTTATGATCTTTTGAAAACTATCTTTTACTATTATTATTATTTTATTAATCTAGTTGCAATTTATTTTTGCATTAACATTGTTTTTAAATCCGAACAGCTACCCATTTTTGGTTTGCGACCCACTCTTCTCTTTTGTGACTAATAAGCTTTTTTTTTTCTCACCTCTACATTCTGGAAATGTAATATATATATATATATGCTCCGAATCCATCTCAGTACTCCCTCAAAACCAGCCCAGTCTGATCTGATCAAATATCAGTCTCATTCATTGTCAGTGTTTGTTTTGCCCTGACCTGAACCAGGGTCATGTGGGAGCCCAGAGCCAGCAGTATCTTCTCAGTCTTGGTGGGGTAAGGGTTGTCCCTGTGCTTATAGAGCCACTGCTTCAGTGGTCGAGCCATATCCTGCAGGGCCTGCCGTTTGTGTCGCACCTTCCCTCCACTGAGCAAGTAAAACAACACAGAGAGGCAAAGTTGTCATTTTTATTTTCCAGATATTAATGTCTATGTTGCATATAATTAGTTATAAACAGAATCACAATTGTTCATTTCTTCAAAGAACAACATTGTTATCTGTAGCCATCCGTCCTGATATTTCACCAAACGATTTAATGGAATATACGTCATTAGTCATCTTTACTGCAACAAATCCTTTTCCCCTCCCAGTTACTCAGTTAATTATCTGTAATCCTTTATGCCAAAATAACTGACAAAAATGACTTTTAATGGCATATACAGTTGCTTTTTTGAAGCTTTAGTTTTGACAAACTGTCAACAAAGCTACCACCACACTATAATAACACAAATGATTGCACTGTCAGTGTATAAACAATACATTTTACAAGAGAGACCAATGATACTGTAAACAAAGTGCAGACCAATGCAGCTTAAATTATCGAACCATTTAAAAGAAAAGAGTTGATGTACAATCACAGTAGATGATGTGGCTCTCCAGTACCAAGACAATCAGCAGATGTCACTGTGGACCAAATATGTGTAACATCCCTACTGTACCTTTACCTTACACATATGATGAATCTATGGTCAAAATATTACTTTAATTATACTGTATGGATTTGAGGTTCACATCTCTGTCTTTTCCCTATATTATAGTATCCTTTAAATGAAAAAAATATCTCACATCCAGTGTTGAGGTATTAGGCTACACTGCACTGCTTTCCTATAAATTAAAGGAGAAACAACCATGCACACATCAAACCGCACTTGCTGCCAATATTCAATAATATTCATCATTCTAGCTGAATAAAACTGGTTTGTTAAACTGCATTTAAATTGGCCTTTTTTAATTCTTGCGATATTAAAAGTATAAATCAACAGTTCACAAATATTTACTTTAGAATATGAAAAAAGGCTGAGTCCATTTACAGTAGCCTAACTAATAGTGAATCGCATTCAGTCACAATTACAATGTTTCATGCACAGTCATTTTGTCTGTCACTTACCCATTTCTCCTGTGTTTGAGAGCTTCTGTGCCACCCATCACTTTGTGGCTGGTCAGTAAATCTGAATGTTGTCCATCAATCACCTCTAAATAGCTTCTGCTGGTTCTCTCCACGTTCTGTCCGCTCTCTTCAAAGCGCAACTGATCAAACTTACTGAAGACGGCCGAGTTCATCGCTGCTCGCGCTGCATTCACTTACTGCCATGTGCCAAATGACAACGGAGCTCCAAAAACTGTCCAGGAAATGTCCTAAAACTGGTATAATGCCCCTGTGAACGAATGGGTTGTTATTTGAAATGATTAACCTGATTTAAAAATCCGTATATGTAGGCTACAGGCTAATTCCCATTTAATTCAACCTAATTCACCAATAATGCGTTGTACAATGCATTTAGTAAATAAATAAAATATGACAAATGAGAAAAGTATTTAAATATAATTTCAATAAAAAATAAACTTAAATAGCAATAGCAACTATAAAAAAAATGCCTAAACATGTAAAAGTAGCCTACTTACAAAGTTATCCTGTTAGATGCTAAACTACAGGGACACTATAATTTCAGTGCCTTCCATCCCATCTGCTCATATTCAACAGTACTGCGCACAGCGAGGCGGCTCTCCACTATATTAAGCTAACACTAGAGGCGGAACATGAATACAGAGCGGATCTCGTCTTTCCCAGTGAGTCTGGCGGGCTCGTGTCCATTCAGCTACTGTGCGTCTGGATGCAAGCGGGGCTGGATCATCTCCAGTGGACTTCTCATATGTAACCTGCTTATTTCACGGATAACATTTTATAGGTGCGTTGGTCAGTCTCAGCTCCGCACCGGTAATCGCGGAGTATGGGTTACCATACTTGGAAGGGTCACTTTTTTCAATTAACTAGGACCGTCTGGTTTAAAGCAGAAAAGCACAAACAGGCGCTTTAATGCTTGTATAGAACATACAGTGAAAAGTATTTATGTCATCTTGTGTTTTACTTGACGAAAATCACCTTAACTATTTTCTCTCTGGATTTTTTTTTGAAAATAAATAAATAAATAAATAATAATAATGGCACAATGTCAGCCTTATTTAGGTCATGTCATGTAAATTTGTAGATTTTCTGCTTATTTCGAGGTTAAAAACAAATAGCTTGAGTTTAAATGTATTTATTTATATACTCACTCACTCACTCAATCACAGGAAAGACAGGAGACGAACATTATAAAGTATATGTTAATCATAAACAATTATTCCATGGATCTTACTCTTTTAAAATGTACATTTTTAATTGGCATATTTACAAAGAAACAAATAAAAATGAAATTTGTATTGCTCTATACAAAATATTGGTAACACTTTGTTTTGATAGTCCTGTAACTTTGCAGCATGTCATTAGAGTAAGATTGTCTGCTTGATTGGCTTCTATCTTCTAACACTTTATTTTGATGGGTCCAGAACAAACTGACTTTAGGAAACTTCAAGTACATGTCAACTTTCTAACCCTAAACCTAACCTAACAGTCTGAGAGTTAGTAGGCATGGACTTGCAAATAAATGGGAATTAGTTGACATGTAGTTGTAAAGTTACTAGTTAGTAGAATGTCTAAAGTGGACTATCAAAATAAAGTGTAACCAAAATACTTGCTGAAAACTGAAGTAGCCCCAGGTTTTACTCCACTTAGTTTAATTATGATGATTTGTACCGATTTGATTCATTAGCCTTTAGTGGCACCTCAAATTGAGCTCAGAATAAAAACACACACACACACACACACACACACACACACACACACACACATATATATATATATATATATATATATATATATATATATATATATATATATATATATATATATATATATATATATATATATATATATATATATATATATAGGCTATATTTAAATTAGGTATAATTATGGTTATTGAGAAAGCTATATTTCCCAATCAGACCTGAGCACAGATGTTCTCACATAGGGGTGTTTTAGTTCAAGCTTTTGTAATCACAAAGAGCATCCCCATATGACACCTTAAAGCAGACAGCACATTCCTCTCCAGTAGCCCAGGCATATAACACAGCAACACACACCATAAATTCCTTTCCCTCAGAGATAGCCTCGCTACCACATTTGTTGATACTAGCTACACGCAGCCCTTTTTTCACCTAGGAAAACACAAAAAAAGAAGGGACACGTTAAGGTCGAGTTGTTCTCTTAAGTTGCTCAATTCTGCAAATGTACAAAACTTTCCACATAAAAGACACAGGTTAACTCCCACTTGTTTTTCCACTCTTTTTCGGGTAAAGGATGTTTCAGGATTTCTCAGACCCAATTTTCCTGGAAAATTTTCTTTTATATGTGCACTAAGATGTACTTTTATATGTGCATTTCCTGTTTCTTTTGCTCTAATAATAATGTTGTGTAATGTAATGAGAATATATGGTTATAAAGCTGTAAAGTTCATTGCAAAAACAGATGCAGTTTCTTCACAGGCCCCAATGAAAAAGCATTGGGCAACTCGAGATTACTGCAATATAGCACCAATTAGAGCAAATCCGAAACCACGAACACCACAGCCACAAATGCTCTGCAGCACAAAATAAAACGAGCACAGCCCAGAGAGATGTACTGTATGACATCTCTCTATAAATGACACAATCGGTTTAATATTCCTATATGGAATGATCTGAATAGAAACAGTGTCAGCGAATGTATTACATGTACCACAAGCCTTTTGAGTCATTCAGTTAACAGTCTCAGCACCCTCTTGATCTGTTGTTTTGATTCCTAGACTTTGGTCACAGATACAGGATTGCATGTACTGAAAAAAAAAAAAAAACACGACTGTGGTACATGGCACTGTCCCATGAAATGTGTGCATAGTTGCTGCACACATTTACAATCCTAGAAGGAAATAGCTTTGAAAGTGACAAAGAACAGCTATTATGTTTCCAGTTCTGGTTTATCTAGCAGTTCTTGTGTTAATTGCAACCAATGCTGTTTGATGGGCTTTGCTATTATAATGCACTGGTTTCTCTCATTGGTACAACTGAAGCAATGGGACATTCCGATCCCATGTGATTCGTGTTTGGCTCTTTTATAGCCCCTCGATGTAATTGGCCATACGTTGCTTTAGCAGTCACATCTATTTCTTGATTGGGCAGCTGTTGTTCTAAGGCGGCAACGGTCAATCTGAAAGGTCACAGTATTCATGTGCAGTGGTTCTCGGCCAGAGCTGGCTATCACTGACAGTCTGTAGAGAAGAGCATTACTGCAGTGTTACTCTGTCTCAGACCCTATAACCAGTTCCACATGTCTTATCTAAATAAGCACTATGCCAAGACAGATCACATTTCCATCTGGTGCTAGCCAGACGTACGGATTACCTTGTCACTGGCTTCGCCATAAAAATTGGAATTAAATTGGTACTGGCACAGTAAGCTGAGGTACCAGTCATGTTAAAGAGATACTGTATTTTGGTGTATTAAGTGATTCTTCACCCCTTTTTACCATTAAGTTATTGTACATTACTTTTTGCCATACAGGAAGTCATAATTACCACACAAGAAATTGTGAAGAAATTGATATCCCTACAATATTAGACCTTTGCCATTCCACTAATACAAATCTTTTGAAGAATTCCCCCCACGACTTGGGCCAATTGAAATGTTAATTCATACCACAATCACAGGGTGAGCACAGTTAGTCAGACAAAAAGCAGCCAGAATGCCAAGGTACAGTCATGGCAATGGCTGAAAAAATGTAACAGAAGGCAGAATGTGGAACGTACTGTAAGATCATATTAATAACCACCAGTTTTGGTGGGTAAAGAGATTGTAGAGACACTGGAAGCTATTAATTATGAAGCCCTGGGTTTACAATCAATATGAAATCATAATTGACCCTTGACCCCGCACGTTATTCCAAAATAAACCATTTACTGACTTTGTAATATTTCTGCAAAATGTATTAAAATAATTTGCTCTGCCTCTAAAATGACTTTCAGCTGATGACTATAGGCCACATGGGCTAATTTATTAAAGGGGGGATGAAATGCTCGTTTTCACTCAATATCCTGTTAATCTTGAGTACCTATAAAGTAGTACTGCATCCTTCATAACTCCAAAAAGTCTTTAGTTTTATTATATTCATAAGAGAAAGATAGTCTGTACCGATTTTTCCCGGGGCGGAGCTAAAGAATCACGAGCGCCAGTAGGCTTTTGCATTGAGAGCGTTTGGAAGCTGTGACATTATCGTGAGGACAAAACCATCATCCAAAACAAACCATGGCTAACAGACAGATTCAGCTGTTTATTTATGATCCAGAATCAGATCCCGAGGCTGAAACTGAACGAGAGCAGCAGCAGCAACGACTCGCTCCGAGCGGGGCTCGAACCCGGGTCTCCGATGGGAGGCGGACGCACTTATAAGGAGGCATTTTTAAGCAGTTTTACTCACCGCCTGTGGTTCCAACACACAATCGTGACCCTTTTTCGTTGGGATTGCATCATCTTTAAGAAATAAACGATACGCAAATCCGTCGTCAAACTGGGCCTTGTTTGTAAAACAAGCATCTTCGAAATGCAGGGAACAAACACAAACACTTGCACAACTCCGTTGATGCTCTGTAAAAATAAACTCCATCCACTGCTCCCTTAATGCTGCTTTTTCTTTGGTAATCTGTGCAGGGTTGTCTTGCCCTGGCAACCAAAAACACACTCCTTTTGTGACATTTCGCGACGCTCTCGCTCTGATCAGTGATTGTCTGTGCTCAGCCTCTCATTGCTCTACTATACGGGAGCGCGCGCTCTTCCGGCAGACGTGCCCTCAGGACCCATATAAGGAAATTCCGCTCCATCTAACATCACACAGAGCCATACTCGAAAAAAACTTTCCGAAACTTGTGACGAACCGGAAGGAGTATTTTTGGAACAGAGATACTCCTTCAAACGTACAACTTAATTTTTGAAACTTTGTCCATGTTTAGCATGGGAATCCAACTCTTTAACAGTGTACAAAACTCAGTATGCATGAAATAGCATTTCACCCCCCCCCCCTTTAATGTTAACTGTGAAACTGAAATTACAGTTGCAGTTATACAGCCTTGAAATATAGTCCTGTTGAGGCAAGTTTCCCAAATGCAAAGTCCTGGAGGTTCATCTGTTGATGAAATGCTAATAATTAAATATATTGAAATAAAATAAAACAAATAAAAAATGGGGCTGTGTGATGATTGCAATGAAACTGTGATTATAAATCAAAGGCTGTGAATTTAATTTGATGCTATGCATATTTAATTGAAACGCAGCACTGTTGATCAGCTTGTGATACAGTGTTTTTTTTTAGTATCTCAGAGTCCATTTGGGAATGCAGAGTAAGCTAAGTTTGCTTTCTTTTCACATTCACATAATTTCTGACATTCTTTTCAGTATTTCTCCAGTATTTTTCTAAAATAAAAAGAGTATGAATATTTAAAAGCAAAGAATTGAAGATAGTAATGTAATGATAGTAACTGATAGGAATAATAGTATTGGAACACACATAAAATACTAATGTAAAATAACATTTTTATTATAGAATTTTTATTTTATTTTACAATAATCTTTATTTGTATGTTTAGAGTCAACATATTCGGCATATTCAAACACATTCGTCTTCAGAACACAATTTAAGTTATTTTGGATGAAAATCGGGAGGCTTGTGACTGTCCCATATAGACTGCCAAGTAAGTTACACTGTCAAGGTCCAGAAAATTATGAAAAGCATCGTCAGAAAAACAATTACTACGTTTACATGCAGCCAATAACCTGTTCAAAACCGGGATATTAGCAATAACCCAGTCGCGCACGGCCATGTAAACACAGGCAAAAACCCGGATATGCTCATATCCCGTTTTTTTAAAAACCGGGATATTATACCTGGGGTACCCCTTTTCTAACCCGAATATTTGGTCTTGTAAACGCGTTTCGGCATATCCCCATCAAAATGTGTGTTCTGCGCATGTTCTATTCGCAAGGAATCTTGGACTTTTGAGTCTTTGGATACAGGAAGAAGAATCGGAAATTACGCATATTTAGGGTGACCATATGCGCCGTTCATACGGGACACGTCCCAGCCAGGATTTTAATATTGCCTAAAATATCCAGGTTTTGGCTATTTGTACTGTGCAGGTTGATCGTTGTGATACATTCATGAGAGCTATAAAGAGCAGAGCAGACGGCTCCTTATGCTTTTGAATCGCTTTTACGTGTATGTTCGTTCGTTTGACTTGAAGGATTGTGGCGCACTTTGTTTTTGTGTTTTTTTTTTGGATTTGTGCGCAGCGACGCTTCAAGTCAATCGAACGAACAAACACGTGCGCATATTTTCATAGCTTTGATTGTTCCCTCTAGATCTCACCTTCTCACACGCAGCCCCACGATTGGTCGACTATGTACAATACCTGCATGTTATTGGTCAAGCTGCTCTGGATGTTTAAGGCATTATTAAAATTCTGGCTGGGACGTGTCCCGTATGAACGGTGCATATGGTCACCCTACGCATATTGCGTATTACGTCCAGACGGTAACCGTGCGTCGCTGTTTATATCGGGATATTGGCGACTGATTACACATTCCATGTATACGGGAGTAACTCTCTCTGCTCACGCATGTAAACGGGTTATCCCGAATGTTTCAGAAACCCAAATAGTGACCTTAACCCGACCATAACCCAAATTTTAACAGCTTGTAAACGTAGACAATGACTTTATTCAACAATTTGTCTCCTTTGTGTCTCTCCGCATCACCATAGTGCCCTTTTGGAGAATATGAGCTGAACGCAGCGTACACTCTTCTGTACGTTCACAAAGATACGTTTTCTACGAGTATTTACACTTTTTTTGAAAGAAAACATCACATCCGTGTGGCACAGCTGACACAAAAGAGCTTACGCTGCCTTAGGGCAAGTCATTTATTTCTCATTAGCTCAAGTAAAAAAATATAGATGTGAATCATTACCCTAAATTTGTTAAATTTGAAAAAAACATTTTTGTATTAATTGTATTAAGTAAGTATTTTACATCTAAGGAGTTTGTCTAAATATAAACTAATTATTTAAGATGCTCTCTAGGATGAACTGCATGTTTGACATCATTCTGGTTTGGAATGTTAACTTTTTCAGATTTTAACAAAAAAATAACCTTACCCTTATGTAAGTAAAATGGGTTGCAAATACCATTTCATAAGACAGAGAAACACTAGAACTACAAGTCAAATTAGCTCCTTGAGGTGTATACATGTTTTGTTGGAAGGTTAAATATATATTAATAGTGTGCTGCCTGCATTAAAGCTGTAATACCACTTTATTTAAACCAGACTGTAAAAAATGCATTGCTTTTTGCAGGCCATCTGATGTAATTGCATTTCCATATGCGTCCATCCACCTTAACATTGACTGCACATAATTCCTTAAACATTCTCTAATCAACATATCTATGTGTCTAACAAAATGTTAAGCCCCAGTAGAGTCTATTTGTGTCATGTGTTTTTCTTTGCTAATAAATCTACCAAGGTGGAATTATATCCACGGAGTACAGTAAATTGAGTATGATGATATACCAATGTTAGCGTCTTCCCATACTTGCTGTTTTGCCCATTAGCTAGACGGTGAATGGTCCAATAGAGATATGAACCAGGTAGTTTAATATTAAGTTGATGAAAACTTTTTTTTTTGTAATCCAATTCCTTTGCTTGTAGGAGGAGAGTCATTTTTTTTTTATATATACTGTTACACAATCTTCACTTAATGCAAAGGTGATGCTAAATAGTGCACAACTCTGGATCTTCAGGATTAATAAATCTCAGAAGTGATCAGTTTGGCAGTTCAATTCGGTTGCATGTAAGGCTCCACAGGGTGCATCCTCTTGCAAAGAAGTGATGTCAAAAAATGTTCTTTTAACTCATTTGAGAGCACCTAAAATGTATTGAGGGCAAGGGCAATAACTGGGACAGGTATAATTGTGTCTGCACTTCTGCAGGTAGCTTTCTTTAAGGGCTCACTCTATTTTAACACCTTACATGACCACTAAGGTTTTGGACACTGGACATAGAAAAAAAGAAAGAAAAGGCTCTAAATTACAACCAAGCTGCAGAGCAATATCTCTTACTAAAACATAATTATAAATACTCACACTAAAACATAAAGAGCACGATCAACACCTGTGCTGTGATGTTTTTCTGTATTGTTTTCTAAATTAAAATGTATTCTGATGTTTTTTTAGGTGTGTAAAATCAGCAATTTGAAGTACTATATATATATATATATATATATATATATATATATATATATATATATATATATATATATATATATATGTATGTATGTATATATAAACAGTTGTCATGTGTTATGTGGTGCAACCAACATGCAGAAACATTCAAGAGAGAGAGAGAGAAAAAAAAGTGTAATAGAGATTACATAAAGTGCAACTCCACAACTAATGTAATGGTATTTATAAATATAACAATTCATGATATTTGTACAGAAATTTACATTGAATAATATATTTACAACTGTGCATTTATGTGAGGTTGTTGTGTTACAGTTGGTTTCTACATAAGATATTCAGCTCAACTTTCCAATTGTCATTACTGTCTGATTTCTGAAACAAGAGGAAGGGGTTGCATTTATTGAAGTATAAATATTTCATCTCAAGTTTCGCAAAGCTGCGGAAGCTGCACTCCTATTCAGTCTATCAAGTTATTACATATCCAGTTCTTCAGCCTTCTTTAGTAAAAATAAGCCCAGCTGAAGAGGCAATGCCCAGCATGCCTTTCCCTTGATGACTTGCTTTGTGAATGTGTTGGTCTGTGCCACGTACACTCCCTGAAGTCCCTGGGTGTCTGAACACTGTAGTTACTATATCATATAATTATGAATTTGCCATTAATCACATTTTCATACTAATGCATCATTAACCCAACAAATAGCTCCCATATGTTCATCCGAACCCACTCCTCTGGTCCAAATACTGTGTGCCTGCCACATGATTTTCCACAGAGTTGTGAGTGTACCATATGCCACATGGTTCTTTCACCTCACATGCTACATCTTGTTTCACATCCCTAATGAGTCGGGTCATGTTTGCTAGTTAAGCAGTCATTGATAATTCAGTATGAATGTGCTCTTCTGAGAGCCATGCGGATGTGTCAAAACTTCCCTCCATTCCTGGGCTTTTCAAACGGGCCGCATTGCTTTTGCAAACAAAGCTTCATACGTCTCTGTTACCAGGGTCTGCAATCTACTCTGACAGCTGCCGGCTTCCTACCCCCGTTCCAGGTTTTTTCTTGGACGCCGACAATTTTATGTTTTTCTGCTCACTCGTAACTCCAGATCTCAACTTCAAGATGAAATCCCCTTGTAGCACATTAACCTTTTCTTACTTAGAATCATGCTGGTTTCCGTCGACAAGCAATGGGGCAATTTTATGCCTTTCACAGCCAATTGACTATATGATCCAGGGGAGAGGTGAGCCTCTAAAACCTTTTGTTATTTCACGTTACTCATTAGACTCATCATGGGTCAGTGTTGAACACGGAGCTTTGCTAATGACATGGAAGAAACTGCACCTGCAATTACAGCTCTCATTATTGTAATCATCTTTATTTATGACTCCCTGTTTAGAGTATGTTTGAGCCCAAATGGAGCATAATGAGGTGTTGCGATGATAATGAGTTCGTTGTGAAGATGATGAGGATGATGACGACATAATTCTTCAATGCTACAGTGACTTACGGTGTCAGACTGCTTTTGGCCCATGTGTGAGGCAGCTGGCACCGTATTGCATGGTAAAGGGCCATGTGGTAAACATCATACTACAGGCAGTAACTGAGGGGTGTATTTTTTTCTGTGAGTTAAATTATTGACATATTAGTAAAGATATTAGAGCTTATATTAATAGACCCACAGAACATTTAACCCATTAATTTCCCCACAAAAATGTATTTTAGCATGCAAAACAACAGTAGGTGTTATAGGAACTCTCATAGAAAGCTTTTTATGAACCATAAAATGTCTGGCATAGCCTATAGCAACTTTAATTGCCCACAGGCTTAAATGGGTTAAATATCATCTTCATTTTTCAGGTTTCTAAGGATTTAAGAACACTCCCGATATTCTAAAATGAACCAAGACAAACAACCCAACGCATAATCCTCCAAAAAGGCCATCCAAAAAGAAAGACCAGACACACAAATTAGTATATTTTGCAATGGAAAATGAATCTCCCATCACTTTGGAATAACATAAAATTTGGCTGCGTGTGTAGGAATCTTGTAAGTTATTTTTCTAGTTGAAAGGACTAGCAATCCAGCAAATTCTTCCAAAATGCCACTCTTCTGGCTTTAGGTCTATAATGGTCAAGTCTGATCAACTTTCCAAGTTTATATATACTCTGAGTCTATAAATGGCTGAGCCAATAACATGATTAAATGCAGAAATTATGTTTGACTTTTTTCTTAGGATGATAATCCCTAATATAACCAATTCTTTGAATCATAACTCCACCTATAAATAGTTTGAGACAGATGGTGTGAAATCTTTGATATGTTGTGTCACTTCCCTTGAGACACTTTCTGAAAGCATTCATAAAGAAGACATACAAGGTGTTAAAAAGACACAGATACATTCACCTCCATGTAAGTCTTCACTGGACAGATGAGTTTACCTCTCAGCTAGAACACTGGAGTATGCATGGCTGAGCTTCTGATGCATGAGTTAAAGCCATAACATTTCGTTAACAGGGCAGATTGAATTAATACCCATCCGAGGACCACTCCAGATGGCTTCTGCCTCTCTCACAGCCTCTCATTGTGTAGGAAAATAAACATCCGTAAATCACCTCGATGGGAGTTCCTACGATCAACGGTGCTGAAGTCATGGTCCGAATCACGCCTTCTCAGAGGACCTGCCAATTTTGTGGGGAATATTGTGTGCTGTAAAAAGTCATCGCCTGACACAACATAACGTAGCTGTTTGAGACGGATATGGTCCCATGTTCTTTCTGAGCTGATGTTTTTGGCTACAAATGTTTGATTCTGCCAAGGTTACAAAGTAGCAACACCTCAGCTCGCATACCTGCTTACAATGTCTATTTGTATCTTCAGGAAACACTGCAGGCATGTTCTAACACTCCAGAGAGGAAGCGTCCTGCTTTTGGAGTCTCGTCTTGCTTGTATTACAACAGCCACATAAAGGAGTGTTTTCATTGGAAAATAGGTGCTGCCCAATACCCTTTTATGCCAAACTAAATACATTTGGATAGATGACCTTAAGTAGAGGTTGGTTACAATTGCAGTAAATAGACCTTTTTGTGGATATTTTACAAAAACATTCATTACATTCATGTTTCTGCCATCTCAAATATGGAGAAGTGACTCATGTGACTGTTTTGGTTGATCGCACAATGGGGGAAAAGATAAAAGAGGTGTTTTTGGTTGATTTCTTTTAAAATATTAAACTTGTTAACAGAGAATTTTGCCCCAGATATTCATATATATATATATTTCTTTCTTTCTTTCTTTCTTTCTTTCTTTCTTTCTTTCTTTCTTTCTTTCTTTCTTTCTTTCTCTCTTAATCTATCTTAAATGTTTCAACTTCTTTGTACTCTTTACGTTCATGTTGGTATCCAATTTTTCAAGAACTGTTATACCATTTTCAAGAAGTTTAAATTATAATGTTTTTATTCATGTGTTATAACCATCAAGTAAAATGAATAACATACTTTTCCTATACGTTGATTTTTACAAATGTCAGTATCAGTTTTGGTGAAGTCACACCACATTACATTTAACAACCTGATCTAACAAAGACTTATTGACCTTGGCATGCATCTGCAGGGGTATTTTATATAAAATCCTGTTTTTTGTTTTGTATGTTTTTTTGCATGTTGTAAGGTAATAGCATTGTTGTAATCCCAGATCCAACCTCAATGGCCAAGTGAATGATATGGTTAGAGATAAACAGGAGGTTACTTTGGCTCTTTATGTGTTCTCTGGTCATAGTCCATTAAAACCACAGGCCCTCAACTCTGTTCACATGCTACCCGAATGTTCTACACAAACAAAAGTGTTCGGACATCACAGTAAATCACATCTTATGGAAAAATATAATGCAGAAAAAGGAGTTTCAGTATTGTATTATGAAATAACAGCGGAGTCAAGACGTAAGTCTAGCCCTTTGTCTGAATATGTGTACATAGGCATTCCTTGTACACAGTATGCAAGAAACATTATATACAATGAGGAAAATGTCTGTACAGTATGAGAATAATATCCAGATGACCTACTGCATGTGATGGAAAGTAAAAACCAATTGGACGCTTTGCTATTCCCTGAGGGTAGTGAAGCTGGAAAGATGTCAAATTAAAAAAGAAAACAAATTGTGGACAACCTTAAGCTTCTGCTAGGTATTAAGTTGCTCTTTCCGTTGTGACCTTCTGGGACCTACAGTGTCCAGATCATGCAAGTATTTGGGCACAGCCTAGGTGTTTTAAAGAAGATCCAGTCTCCAATGCCTTCTCAACTGTCTGGAAAGGTGACGAATTCACATAAAGTGAAGATCCAAGGAGCACTGAATAATTTTTTCACCATTCTGGATTTCTTTTAAAGGCAAAGCTTTGTCTCTAGAAGATTTTACTTTGAATATGAGAACTGTCAGTTAGACAGACAACCTTCCCAGTGGAACATGTACTCTTGCTGGTTTCAGGTTCATGTGCTGATGAAGGTGGAACCCAGCAATGCAACCGCAAACTCTTTCATTTATTAGCGGGGGGCAAAATACCAAAACGAGCATTTGTGTTCTTAAATGAATGGACACAATGAATCACACATGATGGCGGTTTGACGGTTATGGTTGTGACCCAAGCACAGTTTGGTGATTCAAGTTTAAGTGAAGTTCTCGTAAAGTTGAAGTATTTGTGGCATATTTCCATCCCAAGGATATTTTGTTCTAAGAGGTGGTCTGTTTTATCCATATTGATCATAGAATTGCTTACTATGATGGTGAGGTCAGATTCACCCAGTGTACAGTGGTTCATTAACCAATCAATCTCATGTGCTCCAGTCAGCTGTAAGAATGGGCCATTCTGTCTGGATCTGTTGTGATTGGCTTTCAATATGTTTAGAATCCCTCTGCTTCTCCTGTGTGTCTTGTATTCATCAAGTCTCCATAAATAACCCTTAATTGAAACTGTCCAGCTGTCAGAATGATTACACGCTTTAGTTCGCCATTTGGCGGCAAGAGACAGAAGTCTATGCGTGCTAGGTTAAACAGTACAAGTTTGTGGGGAATTCTTCACTTTCCAAGCCAACATAATCATGCCACTGGAAAAAGGGGTGAGCAGCTTACTGAAAACCTAGACGTACACCTGTGTAGTGCACTACAGTGATGTAAGCGGGTGTGCAGATGCTCTTATCAGCCTTGATAAACAAATATTGAAACATTTCTAAGGTCAGGAAGGAGTGGTGGTTTTTAACTATTCCATACTTGGGAAGAAAGAATGGGCTGCTAAGAGACTGCTAGCTCTAGCATGCAAAATCGCAAAGCCTTTTTGCATTGAGCCAACACAGATGTGGTACAGTGGGACAACTTTATGGAAGACTAAATAAAACATTTTGCTAGTACAAAAGCAGCCTGTTTCTGGAGCCTTTCTTTGGAATTGGATCTGTGGACTGTTGAACTAAACAATTCCGCTTTCAATAATTTTATCGATGATTTATTGCTACTATAAAAACATTCAAATTGTGCACGTTTTGTCACAGAGAAAAAGAACTTGAACTTAAAATAGTTTCAATTTTGATTAATATTATTTAGATTTAGATGAAGCATCATAGTTTTAGTATTGTTTTTTTCTTTTTTTAAACAATAGATGTATATTCATAGAGTTAGATTTTGGAAAAATGAATAAATAAATACATTTGAAAAAAGCCACAGATATGCCAAATAATTTGGCCTAACTAGCTGCAAGAATGTTGATTTTGCAAGATGCTGGTGTTCCCAGCATGCACTTGGCTATAAATAAATAACATGGTTGCAGTCTTTGCCTATTTGTATGAGTATGACTGTTGTGTGGAAATATATATATTTAAGTGTGTGTGTGTGTGTGTGTGTTTTACCTGGAAGAGTCACACAAATAAAAAACAGATCTATGCATTTTCAGAATTACCTTTTGGGGGGAGGTCTTGGTGTCATAAAAATTGAGAACAATAATGGTGTATATTGTTTTAAACAGGCACAGATAATTAAAAAAATGTCAATTTCTGTCTTCATTTATTCACCCTCATGTCATAAACCAGTACTGGAACACAAAATATATTTTGAAAATGCAAAGTCTATAAAGCTAAAGGAATAGTTTACCCCCAAATTAGCAATTGCTCTTAATTTGCTCAACTTAAGATGACACTGTGGTCCTTGGTGATTCACAGTTCATGGCACCATCACTTTGAGAATAAAAAAAAAGCATATACAGCCAACACACAATGACTACCAGTGGCTCCTGAAGATATACAGTATATACATCAATTACAACATTATTATCTGTAATCCATATCCTCAGGCAAATGGTCCAGAGCGATGTCTAGTTTGCAAACAAACCATTTGAACAGGTTCCCTTTAGTGAACTGGATTAACCAGCTCACCAGATCGAACTGAACCAAGCCAAAACAGACTGAAAGGGTACCGCTCCAGTGACAGCTTTTGTACTTTTGTTTTCCTCAAGATTTACATGAAAAATTCCTTGTGAAACAGAGTTCTGGTAACTATGGCTCTAAGTATATGAGGTTTGGCAATAAGGTGTACAACCTCTGTGCGCCATGTCCAGAGAAAGGAGTGGTCCTCTGGAGACTGTTTAGAGTGCACTTCTTTAGCCTTCTGCATTGAGTAAGTGTGCTTAAAAAATATGTTTGAAACAGCCCCCATTAAAAACTTCATCGCTGCATGATTAGATTTTGTAAACACTGAGTAGTTGACTTGATTTCACTGCTGACCACAAATGGTCGTTCTGTTGCTAAAAGACAGGCCTTAATTTAATGATGGCCAATGCTTGGCTATAGTTTTGGGAGAGTTTTGACATTGGGGATAAAGTGTGCTTTGTTTTTTGTAGTTTCATTGACATTGTTCTTACATTGCTTCTGCTGCTGTATTTTGTGATAATCAGGAAAGCACAAATCTCTTGTTCACCATGAATTATGGTAGCATATTTAACTCAATCAGTTATTTTAAACCCTTGTCCGCAGCTCTATGGCTTGCCATATTTTTGTTGGCATTTTCACTGTGTGCATGTGCGCGCATGAAGTATCCTAGTCTTTTTAACACACTCGGGCCTCACTGTTCAGATAGCGCTTTAATAGCAATGACGTGAGCCCATGAAGAAATCTGACCTCTCGTAAAGCCACAAAGTCTGGGCTGTCTACCCATCCAGCTCCTCCACACAAAACCAGACAAATACTGAATCCATCTCTTCATCCAGATTTCTCTTTCTACACCGGCCTCATTACATAAAAAACACTAAATTGATTGACATTTGGATGAGCCATGACTGACTAATAAACTCATTTCACATCCACCACAGATACATGAACATTTTGAGTGGAAAATTACAGTACTCTCAGCTTTAAAGGCTGGATGTAATTTTATTATTACAAAAGAGGTCCTTGAATTTGAAAGGTCAGCAGGTGGATTTAAAAAAAATAAATGAAAGAAAGAAAGTACATAGATAGATTTATAGATTATATAATCCTATTATGGATTTTTTTAAATTACCTTTTCATGCAGTGTGTAACACAGCTCTAAGTGAATGAAAACATTCTGCAAAGCTTTCCATATATGAAAGTGCACCATTTATAAAGTTATTGTCTTTCAAAAATCATTTTTAAAACGAATTCCAAACCGTTGAAGTCAACATGAAACATTAGCATATTGTCCACCCACTTGTTGGTCTTTTCACTTGGAATGAAAATGCTAATTAATTCTGTGCCACTAGGTACCACTTTACGAGTGGGAAAAATAGCGATTCTCCAGGTAATGCTGTACACCAGGGGTGTCAAACTCAATTCCTGGAAGGCCGGAGCCCGGCAGAGTTTTGTTCCAACCCTGCTCCAAAACACATACCATGTAGCTTTCAAATTAGCCTGACGGACTTGATTAGTTGGATCATGTGTGGTTAATTAAGATTAAATCTGAACTCTGCAGGGATCTGGCCATCCAGGAACTGAGTTTGACACCCCTGCTGTACACAAAGCAGCACTGCGCTCCATAAACGCTGCTTTATCAGGCATTGCAGGCAAGATGAAATGAAAATGAGACCGATCGGATCAATCACTGCAGATTATAGCATCACACAAAGGAGGGGTTTCAAAAAAAAAAAACCCAGAATCGTTTGGGAATCGTTGAGCAAATAAGGTAAAAATCATTGCATATTATAAGTCAATGAAAGTGATTTTTGACCTTGCATGCATGTCAACCTATTGCTGGGGAAACTACTAAGCTTGTGACTGTCCCATTGACTGCCAAGTAAATTACACTGTCAAAGCTCAGAAAATTATGAAAGACATCGTCAGAATTGTAAATGCGCACAAGGATACGTTTTCTACACTTTGATTTGAACTTGGGTGATATCATCAGGAAACAGGTGTTAGCTTTCACTAATGATGATGATACTTATGCTGATGATACTCAGCTCTATATTTCTTCATGGCCCGGCGAAACATACTAATTAGAAAAACTAATGGAATGCATAGTCGATATAACAAACTTGATGACGAGTAATTTCTTACAGCTAAATTCTGAAAAAACAGAGGTGTTAATTATAGGACCTTAAAACTCTGCATCTAATAACATAGAGCACTGTTTAAAGGCGCGGTCAGACTTTAAACGTGCAAAATTATTTCGGACGCCGCTGCGAATATGGGCGGGAGCAAGATAAAATGCTCTCCTCAATTATCACAACATGGATTAATATGTGCTTGTACTGTGTCTCTTGCGACGGCGTTGAAAGCACTCTCTGTATCTCTCTCTATATACATATATACACCCTAAGCAATAAAAAATTATAAAACGTCCTCATTCAAATCTATCATCTGTTCCTGTTTCCTGTTGACACTACAAACCATGCAGCTTCTTTTTTTATTTAATTTTTTAATCTTTTAAATATGTATTATATAAAATAGGACGCTGCTCTACAGCTAAAGTTATAGTATAGTGCTTCCTTCATTTTTGAATTTCTGTACAGAGAGGTCACGCAGTGACGTATCGATCTTCTACTGGTCCCACATCTTCACGTGATGCGAATTTGCAGGTCAGAGTTCAACAAACTTGAACTTTGGAACGCATCGAAATGCGAAATTTTTCGCATAAGTTTGCGTTTCCGCTCTGACGCATTCGCATGCGTATGAATGGAAGTCAATGGAGAGAAAAGTGCAGTGTGACCGCCCCATAAGACTTGATGGCTGCTCTCTCAATTCTTCGTCATCAGTTAGGAACCTAGGTGTGCTATTTGATTGCAATCTTTCCTTAGAAAGCCACGTTTCTAGCATTTGTAAAACTGCATTTTTTCCATCTCAAAAATATATCTAAATTACGGCCTATGCTCTCAATGTCAAATGCAGAAATGTTAATCTATGCAAGGTTAGATTATTGTAATGCTTTATTGAGTGGTTGTTCTGCACGGTTGGCAAACAAACTCCAGCTAGTCCAAAATGCAGCAGCAGGTGTTCTTACTAGAACCAGGAAGTATGACCATATTAGCCCGGTCCTGTCAACACTGCACAGGCTCCCTATCAAACATCTTATAGATTTTAAAATATTGCTTATTACTTATAAAGCCCTGCATGGTTTAGCACCTCAGTATTTGAATGAGCTCCTTTTACATTATAATCCTCTACGTCCGCTGCATTCTCAAAACTCTGGCATTTTCTTATTTGGCAGTTTAATGCAGTTTGGTTTACACATAACTCACTAATATGCTTCTAATATCCAAATCGGTTAAAGGATTTTTAGGCTGCATTAATTAGGTAAGCCGGAACCGGGAACACTTACTATAACACCCTATGTACTTGCTACATCATTAGAAGAATGTCATCTAAGCTAATATTAGTCTGTTTCTCTCTTATTCTGAGTTGACCGTAGCCACCAGATCCAGTCTGTGTCCAGATCAGAGGGTCACTGCAGTCACCCGGATCCAGTGCGTATCCAGACCAGATGTCTGGAGTAACCCTTTAAAGACCATTTTGTCAAATCCATATCCAAGTAGCCAAAGCTTTACAGCTTTACTGTGTGAACATGCCATAGCCCTGCTGCAGGGAGGCATGAGGACTGCAGATGCGGCCAGAGCAATAAACAGCAATGAGCGCAATGTAAGAAACCTAACACATGTGCTATAGGGAGACAGGAAGGAAAGCTGATCATCCTTCCAATGGCAAACCACATGTAACCATGTGTCATTATTCCATTTCAGTTTGTCAAATGTCTGTGAGACTTGTTAAGTTTATGCCCAAGATGTTTGCGGGTGGAAAAAATGGTGAAAGTTGCAGAATGTTACTTTCCTTGTTTTTTATTTATTAAAAAAAAAAAAAAAATGTACACAATGTGTACATACAGTCCATGCAGAGTTCTAAAATAAAGTTACTCTGCATTCTATAAGTGACTTGCCTGATATTTACAGGAATCAAAATTACATTTTGCGAGCAAGTTTGGTTTACAGTATGTGTGCCATATGAACAGAACTACAATTGGTGGAAAGCAACAGAGATAGGCTAAAAGCAGCAACAATCCATAAATGGTGAATAGTTTAGAATAAAGACACAACACAACATCGTGATATCTTTATCACAATCTGTCACAATTTTGATAAAAAAACCCTGACATACTGCATCTAAAGCATCCTTTCATTCTGGCTTCACAGAAAGGTACATACAGGTAGGCTATGTGTGGAGTTCTGTCCCTCATGCTGACCAGGCAACCATCCAGTGTAACCCCATAAACTCTTCCGTTACTCTTTAATTCCCCTTGAATATACAGAGTGCTGGAGAAAATTAACTCCACTTCCTCTTCTGGCTTCCGCAGGAAAAACTAAGTTCACCTTGAGCAAATGTCTTCCTCTCAGTTTCCATGTCAGCTAACCTGTCTAAATGCAATGTTTGGGAGGAATTGCCCTGGGAATTGGTCTTTGTTAGTTTTAAACCTTTAAAAAGCAGGTGCTTTGGACTGATCCTTCTGAGAGGTTGACTCATGGATCCCCTTGTATACCTGCAAATGTTAATGTTCTTCAAGAACGCTAAGGCATTTAAATCACTATAAAGCCTGGAGTTCGATGTCAGGAACAAATCTAAACTTTGATTGGAACTGTTCAGTACATAGAGCTACCTGGATGTGTTTCAGAGATCTAATCCAGAGTTCAATCTTGTAGTCACAATTTATGAAAAAAAAAGAAAGAAACTGTAGTGCTCCACCTCGCTTAAACCAGACTGAGAACACATCTTTTCAATGGAAATTCACATCTGTAAGTGATTAATGTGAAAACATGAGCCACAACAGTGCACAAAGCAATATGTGTATAGAAATAATCTAGTAATACAGCATAATGTATATCATTATGTAGGAATTAGGGTCAGATAAAAATTTCTTTACAATTACTTGTTTCTCTACATAAACAAAACTATTTAAACTTCAGTGCAGTGTCATGAGTTTGGCGGTTATGAATGCAGTTGATTCATGACTGGCCAGCACACACTACTTATAAGCGTATAATTACAATAATATGGTGTGCCTTTTTTATATGCAGAAAATCTCCAAAACATAGTCAAAAGTTATCATGTGTCTAAGTGGTTCAGTGAACATGAATTGCTTTTTCAGACATGAGCCCATGTATTTGGGATCCAGTGAGTGTCTGTTTCTATCTTTGTGAGCTCGTCTCTCAGCTCAATGAATGCCATGGCCAGGTCATCATTGATGATCACTTTCTCAAACAAATGGCCATATTTATTCTCCATGGCTTGGGCACTGGTAATCATATCCTGAAAGTCCTCCTCCTGTAAAAATGAATAAAAGAGCAATGCATGAGAATATACAGCAGAAAGTTCCATTCGCAAATTTGACTGGCTGAGTGACATTCCAAAAGTGCTGATATTTACGGTGCATTCACATCTTATTGGAATTACTATAATTAGGATTGAGAAATCGGAGCTTTTCAAACATTCCAATTTTACAAATTGTAAATTATGAGTTTTACGAGGTTGTGAATGTGTTTACAAGTTGGAATCTTAGTGATCATTAGTATAACAGCACTAGAATGTTTTACTGTTTGTATAACCCCTCGTCTGAGTTGTAGAACAGAGTTTTTGAGTGTTTCCCATGCACAAAAATTAAAGTAAAATGCTACACTAAAAAACTTTAATACATGGTGAAAAAACTTTAATTGATCTACTAGGACAGTTTACAAGTAAGCTTATAATTTCCAGTAATAATTCTTAAGATTTATTAAGACATTCCCAGAATTCTCTATGACACCTCACATTTGATGTTTTTTCATTGAAATAATGGTTTCTTCGTTATAGCAAGTTATTTACATTAGGGTTTTAGGTACTTAATCTTATTGTACCTGTGTTTTGAAGGTGGTATATATAAACACATTACATTAACGTTAAAAATATTTTAGCATATAAAAATGCTACTATCGTATTGTTAGAGTAAAGGTCTGGCAACCACAGCTGCTGTTCTTGTACTGTAAATTAAAAGTAAAAATAAAAATGAAAAGTGTATAACCCAGAATACAATGAATACACTCTGAACTGAATAAGAGGTTGTTCCCCCTTTGATTAGCCTACTATACTGTATGTACACTGTGAAGGGTTCAACAAGGAAAATAATAATAATAGAAAAATATGCTTTAAGCTTTTTTTTTTCACCATGACTGATATTCACAGTCTGCATGCCAGAAGAAATGGGGTCCACTGACTACAGATGATTCATTTATGTAATTTAGGGATACCATGCTTTGGAGTGTTTTCCTTGTTTTGGTTAGCTTAATAAGATAAATGGCTAAAGTTTAAGCTTTAATATACTCATCTTGAACCTTTTAGAAAAAAATATCTATAAACATGTATACAGTTCAGTGTATATAAAAGGGTCATTAGATGCAAAATACTTAACATGTTGTTTGAACATAAATGTCATCAAGTCTACTTTATTTATATAGCGCTTTTAACAATACAGATTGTGAAAAAGCAACTAAACATTAAAAAGAGTAGAGTTGGGTCCGAGTCCACCTTTGTCGAGTACGATTCAAGACCAAGTCCTTAAACATCAAGTCCAAGTCCGAGTCCAAAAGGGGCCGAGTTGGACTCAAGTCCGAGTTCTTAAAGGCCGAGTCAGAGTCAAGTCCGCCCGAGTCCAGAAAGTAATTAAATTTAAAAAAGATTATAAATTGGTATTGTAAATTTTTACATTCTATTAATATTTTAACCTTTCAACCCATTAAACCAATGGAAATATAAAAATTTATTAAAAAATACCACTGTTACATCTAATCATTGCCTTTGAATGCCACTGAACATTTTTATTTTATGTCAACAGAACTAGTTTCCTATCAAAAAAAGGTTTCAAAGGTTTTATTGTATTACAAGTGCATGAAAATACAAATTAACCTGTGTTATTATTGTATCACACTATATTGTCCTCCAGTACATCGGAAAGTGTGATAAAATAACTATATATCTATATATATAAAATTTTTTTTTGCATGTTTCTAATCTGTATATTGTAGGTTATGTATAGGCCAAAGGGTTTTTCAGGGAAGTTGGACAATAATTAAGACTCTAAAGACTCTATGTTTAATAGGAATAAGGCATGATATATGAAATATCTGTACTGTATTTATAGTTAATGATGACACATTCACAAATTGAGTTTGTAGTAAACAGAACATGAACACGAGTAGAGCAGCTGATGTAACTGAACTGCAGCACGTGCCGGTTAGAGCGATTCTCGTTCTCGAGTCAAGAACCGGTTGCGTCGGTTTTCAGATCATCAGTACACTGAACCGAGAACCGCTTCTTTTGGACGCGTCTGATTCGAGAACCGAGCAGCTGACTATGGGAGCTGATGATACTGCACATGCGTGATTCAGCGTGAAGCCGACTGAACTGATTCTTTTGGTGATTGATTCTGAACTGATTCTGTGCTAATGTTATGAGACAGGTAAACCGAGGGCTTGAATGAAGGGCAATCTGGTGAAACGTAAGTTCATTTAATAACAAATACATCGCAATGGATTACATATAGTAAGTGGATCATGGTTTCTGCACTGATGACACCTAATTTATTTACTTTATATCTTCAAGACTTAAATCCTTGTATGCACATTATTGCTGTTACTGTATTTGGGTGCGTTGTTGCAAAACGTAATTTTAAACTTTTCATGATTATGATGTTTTTAACTGACTGAAGAGATTATTACTGACTTTATATATTTGAATGTTTGATAGACTTACTGCCATTACGTCATCACCAATGACGAGCGTAAAAGAACCGGTGAACCGTTTTTTTTTTCAACCGGTTTATTGAATCGAATCTAATTTCTCATCTCAATTTTATGCTGGTTTTATTGTTACACAAGACGCGGACTCGACTGTACTCGGAATATTTTCACAGTCCAAAATGTTCAAGTCCGTGTCAAGTCCGAGTAAAAATTCACCCTAGTGCGTGACAAGTCCGAGTTCATTCAAAATTGGACTCGAGTCCGGACTCTTGAGAGTAAATGGAGAATGGAGAAAAAAACCTTGGGAGAAACCAGGCTCAATCGGGGGGCCAGTTCTCCTCTGACCAGACGAAATCAGCGGTTCAATTGCAGGCTGCAGCAAAGTCAGATTGTGCAGAAGAATCATCTGTTTCCTGAGGTATTGTCCTGGTAGCTGTTTAGGAGACAAGGTCTTGACTGTGGATCTGTCTCTGGTGCTCATCTAGATGTCCTGGTCTCTGCTGACATTCAGGGCTGTACAGGTCCTTTCAAGGTGATGATCCACCATCTGGGCTGGATACGTACTGGATCCGGGTGACTGCAGTGACCATCTGATCTGTATAAAGACTGGATCTGGTGGCTATGGTGACCTTGGAATAAGAGAGAAACAGACTAATATTAGCATAGATGCCATTCCTCTTACGATGTAGCAAGTACATTGTGTGTTATTTTTCTAATTAATGCAGCCTAAAAATCCTTGTTACATGGCTACCAGGAAGAATTGCCGAGTGGGTCCAGTGCCACCGCCCCACGTCGCTGGAGTCGGCTATCAATCTCGCGGATGACCATATGGTGGCATGCCCTGGCGTCGGCAAACCTCTCCCATCAGCTTCTCTCTCTCCTTCTTTTTTTTCTCCTTCTCTCTATCGGCCAGTCCCTTTACCCAGGTCCCGTCCGGCCGGCCCTCCTCGAGTCCCAAATGGCCACTATTCGGCTCCCCGAGTCCATCACGGACCATCGACGGTCAGCCTCTCCATCCTGGACAGCCGCTTACCTGTCCATATTTTGCAATAATTAAAGATAGGTTGTATCGAGTGACCCAAGACGCTCAGACAAAAGAAGATACAGTTGTTAGTTCCTAGGAGCCCACGGGAAATGCTTTTTCAGGCGACTCTTTCTAATCCAATGGCTGGTTATTTAGGACAAGGAATGACACTAAATCGCCTCATGACCCATTTTCTTTGGCCGGGCATTCACGAGAATGTGCGCAGGTGGTACGTGGCTTGTCGTGAATGTCAATCGGTAAAAAAAATGTGAAACACTATATCCAGAAGCAGTGCTTCTCCGCAATATTTCCGCTAGCAGTGTTGCTGATGCACTGTTGCTGATGCACTGTTTTCTTTAATCTCCAGAGTGGGGATTCCTAAGGAAATCCTCCCTGATCAGGGCATGGACATTACGCGAACTTTATGAATTATTGGGCATTAAATCGATTCAGACCAGCGTCTTTCACCCACAAACGGACAAGCTGGTTGAACGTTTTAATCGCATGCTTAAGACAATGATTCGTAAATTCGTTCAGGAAGACGCCAAAAATTGGGACAGATGGTTGGAACCCCTGTTGTTCACTGTGCGAGAGGTCCCGCAAGCCTCCACGGGGTTTTCCCCCTTCGAGTTGGTCTATGGTCACCAGCCCAGTGGGGTACTGGATGTCATAAGAGAGACTTTGGAGGACAGAACTTCTCAGTCTAAAAAAATGAAATTCAGTGGTGGACCTGAGAACAAAACTCCACACTTTGGGGCGGCTCTCTATGGAGAATTTGCCTGAAAGCAAGAAAAAAGTAGTTCAGGAAGAATTAGGTGCGATGCTTGAAATGGGGGTAATAGAAGAATCCAACAGTAACTGGGCGAGCCTGATAGTTTTGGTTCCTAAGACGGATGGCTCAGTGCGGTTCTGTGTGGATTTTCGCAAGGTGAGTGCTGTGTCGAAATTCAACGCATATCCAATGACACGGGTTGACGAAATTCTTGACCGACTCGGTACGGCTCGTTTTTTCGACATTGGACTTAAAAAGGGTTATTGGTAGATCCTCTTGTCTCCATTATCCAGATTAAAAAAAAAAAAAAACAGCTTTCACGACGCCGTTTGGGTTACACCAATTTGTTACACTCCTTTTCGGGCTGTTCGGCATGCCGTCTACATTTCAGAGACTGATGGACAGGGTGTTGCGGCCCCATGGTGCATATGCTGCTGCCTATCTAGATGATATCATTATATTTAGTAATGACTGGCAGGGGCATAAGCAGCATGTGAGGGCGGTACTGAGGTCACTGAGAGGGGCTGGGCTCACGGCCAACCCGAAGGAGTGTGCGATTGGGTGCGTGGAGGTAAAGTATCTGGGTTTTCACTTGGGACATGGACAGGTGCGTACCCAAAGTGAAAGTGAAAGTGAAGTGACATTCAGCCAAGTATGGTGACCCATACTCAGAATTTGTGCTCTGCATTTAACCCATCCGAAATGCACACACACAGAGCAGTGAACACACACACACACGCACTGTGAGCACACACCCGGAGCAGTGGGCAGCCATTTATGCTGCGGCGCCCGGGGAGCAGTTGGGGGTTCGATGCCTTGCTCAAGGGCACCTAAGTCATGGTATTGAAGGTGGAGAGAGAGCTGTTCATGCACTCCCCCCACCCACAATTCCGTCCGGCCCGAGACTAGAACCCACAACACTTCGATTGGGAGTCCAACCCTCTAACCATTAGGCCACGACAAATTGATATGACCGAAGCAGTTGCGACCTGTCCCAAGACCAAAAAGGAAGTGAGACAGTTCTTGGGACTGGCGGGATATTATAGAAGGTTTGTGGCTAATTATTCGGACCTCACCAGCCCCTTGACTGATCTCACTAAAAAGGAAGCAACAGATATGGTTCAGTGGATGGAGCCGTGCCAGCCGGCGTTTACCCAGGTGAAGGGTGCTCTATGTGGCGGGCCGTTGCTTCACTCTCCTGATTTCTCTCTCCCTTTTTTGTTGCAGACGGACGCGTCGGACAGGGGGCTGGGTGCCGGATGGCTGCCCGGCCTGAGTTGGGCGGTTGGGGTATGTGGCAAGGGGGGCGTGGTTAATTCAGGTCAACAGTGAAATGTTCTTTCTCTGCAATGATATTGCCCACTATTTTTAAAAGTGAACAGACATTTTACCTAAAGCTGCAGATGGTCAGAAATAATACATCTTGCCTATAAATGTCTTGCCTTACCTCAAAAGGTATTTCACTTTGCGGTTTATGAATTATAAAAATGATGTGACATTATGCATCAGACAGAACTGGCTTGGATTGGAGTAAGAAAGTTAAGAAGACTGTAAAGATGAGTCAGTCCAATAAATCATGAAAACAAGAGAAGTCCAAGTGTGTCTTGTTAAGGTCAGTGCTCAGTGCAGTCTTATAGGACTTGTCCTGGTATAATATGGAAAGATGAGCAACACATTTGCACCCAAGAACTTGGTAGTTTGTAAAACAACATCCAGGTGTGAGAGAGATGACCTAAGTCTTTTATAAGACCCCAGGGCAGACTTAGGTGCTCAAGCTCACAGCATGACACAGATGTGTCTCAGTGGGGTTACCAGAAAACCTTCTACCCCAAGCCTGAACAACCCTCAGACATTTGGAAGTGTAAGAAGATGAACCTGTGTGTGCTCATAGGTTACACCTGCAGCCCACCCTGGAGCGATTTTAAAAAGGGACCCTTGCCAAAGAGGCTGAGAGTTGGGTCAAGATGACAGGTCAGGTCAGACATTTTCCACCTATGTACTGAAAATGTGTAACATCAGAAAGGTCATAAATTAAGAATGTGGGGTTCTCCAATATGTTTTTTTTTGGTCCCACATTATATAAAGTATTTTTAATCACTATGCACCTACAAAATACACTTTTGATACAGTGCACTGATCGTGTACTTTTTTGTGTTATGCAAAATTTAAAATAAATAAATAAAATACACTGCTATAAGGGTAATGTTAGGAGAAGGCGTAGGTTTAAGCTTAGGGGTTGGTTCACTGTGATTACATTACACATTCACACAAATTACATGCAATCTTTAGACAATCAATCAATAAATCAATATTATTTTTGACACAACATGCTTTTATAGCTAAAGGAGAAGGCAACACAGAGCAGAAAAAAGCCTCAAAATCCTGAAGTGTCTCATCTGATTCAAATTTGTAAAAAAATAAAATAAATTATGGTATATGCAAGTATCAGTATAATAATTTCTTAGAGGAGATGTAATGAGTATCAACACCAGCCAATCAGACAGTAAAAAAATGATAACAAACAAAACGCACAAACAGATAAGAGTTGGCAGGAAACCACAATCATTATATCTCTTACCGTAAATATTTTTGTAGGTGTTTGCTCATTCTGACTTGACAAAACTTTTGCTTTTCTTCGACTCAATCTCAAGCTCTCTATTGACGGAGGCTTCACAAATACAACATAGGGTTTCATCTCAGAGGTGTATAAGGCTGTTATGGCCTGTTAGAGAATGGAGAAAAAATTGTGAAAGAATGCCATACAGTGAGCATTAGCCAACAATACTCTGTATGGGTCAAAATTATTGAATTTTCTTTTATGCCAAAAATAATTAGGATATCAAATAAAGATAATGTTCCATGAAGATATTTTGTAAATTTCCTCCTGTAAATATATCAAAACTTCATTTTTGACTAGTAATATGCAATGCTAAGGACTTGATTTGGGCAACTTTAAAGGTGATATTTTCAATATTTTTTTTTTTCGTACCCTCAGATTCCACATATTTAAATAGTTGTATCTCAGCCAGATATTGTCTGATCCTAACAAACTTTACATCAATGGAAAGACTATTATTCAGCTTTCAGATTATGCAGTCTCAAAAAATTTACCCTTATGGCTAGTTTTGTTGTCCAGGGTCACGTATGTTCAGTCTAGTATGAATATGTGTCCATAGTGTAACTGTTTAATTTCAAACCATTTTCTATGACGACAACACAAGACCATTTCCAAAATTCTACACAAGACCTGCAGCATCAGCCATGAATAAATTCAAATGTGTGGCCATAGTATGTTCGTTAATATAGTGAGAATGTGTCTATAAATGTTACAAGCTGATGAAAAAATAATCAGACCACAGGAAATCTACCAACTGGAGTAGGGCTGACAGAATCTCCCCGTCCAGAATGACATAATTCCTGCCCTTGAGTCCTGCTCCAAAGTCAACAAATAAGACATGTAATATAGGTCTCCCTGGCCCTCGCTCACTCTGTTTATACCTGTTTCTCTCTTTCCTCTTTCGCTCATGCTTCTGGAGAGAGGAAAAAATTGTGGCATTTGTATCATATACTGCATGTGTGGTTCTTTAATAATATGAAATAAAATCAACTAAACAATATGTCCTGAAAGTGGGAGTTGTTGTTGAACATCCTTGTGCATTGATAGCTGATCCAGTGCTTCTTGGTGCTCGTGAATGAAAGAATTCATAAATGATATTTTACTCACGTTTGGCTTCACATCCAGTAGGCACACCTTGCTCTCCGCTACAACCCTGCGCACTGAATCCAGACTCATACCATAGTAGTTCCCCTTATATTTACCGTATTCCAGGAATCTAGATGAAACATTTGAGAAATCATGAAATATGGGAAAATATAATGATTTATATCATTTAAACCACTAATAACATAAACCCTATTACAAGTAAGAATTTTATAAAAAATTCTGATAAAAATAAGATATAAATCATTCGTAAATAAATTAAAATTTGGAGCATTCAGGGATAAATCTTTAGGTGTTGTATTAAAGTTAGCTGTTAAACATCATTGGCATGATAAAATATTCATCAAATTGCTGCTCCATGTACAGTATATGTGCTATTTGAATATATGCATATGAATGTATACACATATATTGCATATGTGCGGTATTCTGTCATATGGTTGACGCACAGTGGTTAAGTTTTTAAGTTAAGGAAAATAATGCTATATTAAATCCTTTGGATCTTCTCACAGGAACAAAGTCATTTCAGCGGATAATGCTTACAGATTGTTTGACCTAGTATGTTTTATGTATGTTACACAAATGAAAGTCACGTTTGATCAAACATTTGAGGAATGGTCTCTAAAGAATAATAGGTAACACTTTAGAATAAGGTTCCATTAGTTAATGTTAGTTAACTACTTTCGTTAACATGAACTAAGCAAGAACAATCCTTCTACAGCATTTATAAGTCTTAGTTCATGTTAATTTCAACATTTACTAATGCATTATTTAAATCAAAAGTTGTGCTTGTTAACATTAGTTAATGCACTGTGAATTACCATGAACTAACAATGAATAACTGTATTTTCATTAACTAACATTAATGAAGATGAAAAAAATACATATATAAATGTATTATTCATTGTTTGTTCATGTTAATTAAAACATTAACTAACATTAACTAATGGAACCTTATTCTAAAGTGTTACCCAATAATCCAGCATGAAAATGCAGTGCGTTCCATAAGTGTCACATTTGCATACAAAATAAGATAGCAGATCAATTTGGGCATTATTTATGGAAAGTCAAGTGCACTACTTATCCTAAATGGAGAGGAGAATTAATACTTAGTATGTGTTTTGAATTTTTATTTTATTTTTTTGTACATGCTGCTAGCTGGTTAACAATAGTGACAATACAAATTCCCCATTTTGCAGATCAGAGTGCTTGGTTGACATAACATAGTAACTACTGCAATCTGTCATTATAATAATTTTTAATTAACCACCTTTTTTTAATGAGCAGTAATAGTGTAATGTTAATTGCAACAAGCACATGCAGTAGTTTTGTGAATAATGTATAATGAAACTAATTTACATAAAATAAGGCATGTTTATTTAGAATTTATTTAAATATGCATTTATTATAGAGTTAACCTGGATTTTGGGCTACAGGGTTTTGTGCTAAATACAATATGCAGAAGTAAAAGTACTGTTTAGTGATTTCAAACCCAAATCGTTTTATAATTTTTTATCATTTGCCTAGTTGATGCTGTTTTAGTGAAGTAGAGATAGGTTCATACTGCTCAGTTCTAGTAGTAACTTCTTTAGCCTCTGGCTTTGAGGATTTTGTATATGGTAATCAAAGATGATGGTAATTTGGTGGAGTGATGCAAAAAGCAGTCCGCTTTTCCTCTCTCTAGTGCGTTTCTCTGGAAAGTTGGGCTGTCTGCTCTCTGTCATTCCTGTCTCACTTGCTCTGACTTCTTTCCCTATGTCCAACTAACAAGACAAAAAGTCATTTCAAACCACAGTGGGCTCTTAAAATATCCCCCTAGCTTAATATAATGTGACACTGTTCACGGACACATGCTTTTGAGATTTCCTTTCGCTTTTGAGGGAAAATTGGAAAAAGAGAGTATTTCCTGTCAATGGATGTGATCTGCGTTTCCAGCATTAACAAGGATTAAATGTGTGATTTAAATTCCATGAGCATCTTTAAAAGAAGGAATAAAGCCGTTGGCTTCTTATAAATCCACTATCCACTAGTCATGATTTTGAATGATTTTTAGATAAAAAAAAACAAAAAAAAAACAAACAAAAAAAACAAGGTTATCAGTAAGTGATAGATTATTAAATATTATGTTTGATTTTAAAATATGCTCTTTTTTTATCTGTATTAACAAACTATGTTTTGGATAAACCATGACTGTACACTTCCGTATTGCTCACTAAACAAACAAGTTTTAGCAATGTAAAACAAACTCTAAACCCAAAACTCTAGCCTCTAGAATAAGCTACAACATGGGCTGGGTACCATTTAGGGGTGTTTAGCTTACTTGTGGTTGAGGATATCTTTTTCAAAAGTGTGTTTGGAGACAAAGTGGTACTCCACCCCTTCTCTCTCATGCTTTTTCCGCTCCCGAGTGGTATCTGTTGAATTCAAAATAAAAAAGAAAAAATCAAATGTTTATTTCCTATTGAGGTTGACTTACAGATCCCAGAGCCCTCGATATGCTAATAAATAATAGTAATTGTGGATTTATTGTGGTTTGTTTTTACAAAATCTTTTAATAGGTTTCTTTGAACTTAAAAGCTACTTGTCAGATATCAGTATTGACTTATCTGTTTACAGTAACTTATATTTTATAGTATAGTACAATAGTACTTATGTATAGGTCAATGTTCTTTTCTTTTCTTTTTTTTCATGTGATCTCAGAAAAAATATTTAATTATATTTTTCTTAGACCCAAATAGAAAATGGTACTACAGTTAATTCTGAATTTACAGATTACCGTGTCTTTTAATAGCTTTTAATTAGAGCAACTACAAAAGAAAATTTAATTGTTCTAATAAACCATCAATATTTTACTTAAAGTAAAATATTAATTCAATAAATGGCTAGGCTCCTGTGAAGGGGATCCTTGGGTTTGCTGTAGCACCAGGGTCCTATGTATTCTTATCAAATGTATACTAATAAGTGCACATTTGATAAAATTAAGAACACTTCTTTTTTCACAAGTGGAAGCAGAGCTGTCTCTGGTAATGTCCAAAACTGAGCAAGAGTTAGGTAGTACGACCCTTATTTAACTAGACTGAGTCACACAGAAAATATGCTCAGAGGTGAGCTTAACAAGGCCTGAGGAGCTCACACACACCCTAAAGCTAATTGTCCACACGTTCTCTGCATATTCCAAAATAAACTATAAACTTTTACTGTCAGTGGGGTGGTGGGGATGGTGGGGTGTCCTCTTCATCTAACCATTCAAATCACATGAAAACCTTCTGTTCTTGGAGCATGCATACCTGATGTGGCTATTGCAAAAAACTGATCTAAACCCATCAACGAAACACTGTTACCAGTCATTAAACAGCAGATACAAGCCCATTTCATTGTGTGTTGGCTTTGATAAGCTTTATATGGACATTTAAAGGCAGCAGGAGTCTGTTGCAAACACCTTATTCCACTGAACTGGAGACGGTGTGATCACAGCTGTTTATTAGTCGTGGTTCTCATTAGTTGTGGCATTCATAAGGCCACATGTTGATGCTAAATCACGGTCACCAGTTTACTGATCGATTTTAACTCTCATTCCTCAAATGTCATAAATCAAATAAATGTACATGTCAGACAGAGTTAGATCCTAACCCTTTTTGCTACAGTTCGGAAGCTTGGAACACAGTCAGAAATATGGAAAGCTGTTAGTTAGAGCTTCCAAAGGGGAGAAACAGACAAGACTAATGCAAACCTAAAGCAGAAAGCATGGCCTTTTTCCAGAATAAAGAGAAAAAGTCACATCGCTCACTTCATCAGGGCATCGTCTGTCTAGCTGTAGTGGCTGTGATTATCCTGTTCTTTCATCGCTCTATCGCCCCCTGTCCACATCACTCTTGGACACTCAGAGTGGCAGTGAAAAGCTGGTTCTGTTCTCTTCTCCACTCTGGCAGTCCAACACAGCTTTAGGCCTCAATGTGGAAAGATTTGATGGTGTGCCTACAGATTATTCATGAACATTTACAAGAGTGTGGAGTCAAGGCAATAGTTTTACTTTTAAGAAATATGGTTGTTCTTGATTCTTGATAGTCAGTTTACTTGCTTGGAACAGAGCTAGAGAGTTAACTACCTAAAACTTTTGTTCCCTTTCAGTCGGTCACGTTCAACTTACGAAAGCTGCCCTCCAAGGCCTGTCATTTCTCATCTACGGTTGTGGCCAAGGCTTACAGAGCTGCGGGCCAGGCCTCTTCTGCCCTGCATGCCATGGCCTCACTTCAGGTCTATCAGGCCAAGCTGCTCCGGCAGCTGCACGAGGGCAGTGCTGACCAAGGGGTTTTGCAGGAAGCGCGCACTGCTACCGACCTCGCTCTCTGGGCGAGGGTCATTGGGTCAGTTGATGTTCACTTTCATCCACATGCAGCCTTCAGCCCAGCCGCAGCAAGGAGATGGCCGCAGAAAGGCGACGCAACCCGTCTCTTCCCCTAAGCCTGCCAAACACCAGGCCAAGCGGCATTCCTGAGATGGGCGACCCGGAGTTGGACACGTCAGCTCATCAGGAGATGGTTGCAGGACCACTCCTTACGTTGCAGGACCACTCAACCCCGCTAAGGGCGCTATGCCTCCCATGCCGGGGCTGTCTGCTCCACCACGATACCCCAACGTGGGTACGCCTGTAGTTTGGTTTGGTTTCTGGGAGCCTGGCTAGAGTTCCCCAGGCCTTCCCGTTGGCTCATCTGGACGATCAGGCTCGGCTTCACGATTCAGTTTACCCGGCGTCCCCCCAGGTTTCGTGGTGTCCGCGTGACCATGGTGGGCAAAGATGACCCTGTCATGCGCGCGGAGGTCACGACCCTGCTGGCAAAGGGCGCGATAGATCCAGTCCCTCCAGCTGACATGAAGTCTGGCTTTTACAGCCCTTACTTCATAGTACCCAAGAAGACAGATGGGTTACAGCCAGTCCTGGACTTGCGTGCCTTGAACTGAGCTCTGCACAGACTCCCGTTCAAGATGCTAACGCCCAAGCACATTTTTGAATGCATTCGTCCGATGGATTGGTGTGCTGCGATCGACCTGAAGGATGCGTTATTTCATGTCTCCATTCTTCCTTGACACAGACCGTTTCTTTGGTTTGCTTTCGAGGGGCAGGCATATCAGTACAAGGTTCTCCCATTCGGGTTGGCACTTTCGTAAAGCCCTGGCTCCTCTCAGGGAACAAGGTGTCCGTATCCTCAACTACCTCGATGATTGGCTGATTCTAGCTCACTCTCGAGAGCGGTTATGTGCGAGAACAGGGATCTGGTGCACAGACACCTTCCTGACTGGGTCTTCAGGTCAACTGGGAAAAGAGCAAGCTCTCCCCTCTGCAGATGATCTCTTTTCTCGGTATGGAAATAGACTTACGAATGAGCGCACGCAATCACTGCTGAATTGCCTGAGACAATCAGGCAAGAGAGCGGTTCCACTGAAACTGTTTCAGAGGCTCATGGGGCATATGGCATCCGCAGCGGCGGTCATACCGCTCGGGTTACTCCATATGAGACTGCTTCAGCACTGGCTTCACGACCGAGTCCCGAGATGGGCATGGCAACAGTGCACGCTCTGAGTGACCATCACTCCGGCCTGCTGCCGAAACTTGGTTGGACCCCTCGTTTCTGCGTTTTAATGTGAAATTAGCCACAGCTAGACAACATTTCTTCTCAAACCTTATAAACAGTAACTTAAATAACACTCGTACTCTTTTTGCCACTGTTGAGAGACTGACAAACCCCCAAGTCAGATTACCAGTGAAATGCTATCAGACAGCAAATGCAATGAGTTTGCTTCCTTCTTTTCTGAGAAGATCATCAATATCAGGAAGGCCATTAGCACATCCTCAAGTAATGCAGAGGTCAGACAGAATAGGCCACAATATCAAAAAGATACTATGTCTATTTTTGAAACAATTGATAGCAAAATTCTGGAAGACATAGTGCAGCACCTAAAATCATCAACCTGCTATCTTGACACACTTCCCACATCTTTTTTCAAAAGTGTGCTTAACTGCTTAGAAGCAGATCTCTTAGAAGTAGTGAACACCTCACTTCTTTCTGGGACATTTCCAAACTCCCTAAAAACTGCAGTTGTTAAGCCCCTCCTGAAAAAGAGCAATCTTGATAACACCATTTTGAGCAATTTTAGACCAATATCTAATCTTCCTTTTATAGGCAAAATTATAGAAAATGTAGTTTTTAATCAGCTGAACAAATACTTAAACTCAAATGGATACCTGGACAATTTTCAATCTGGTTTTCGACCGCATCACAGCACAGAGACAGCACTCATTAAGATAATAAATGATATTCGCTTAAATTCTGACTCTGGCAAAATATCGGTGCTGGTATTGCTAGATCTCAGTGCTGCATTTGACACTGTCGATCATAACATACTAATAGAGAGACTGGAAAACTGGGTCAGGCTTTCTGGGATGGTACTCAAATGGTTCAGGTCATACTTAGAAGGGAGAGGCTATTATGTGAGTCTAGGAGAGCATAAGTCTAAGTGGACGTCCATGACATGTGGAGTCCCACAAGCGTTAATTCTTGCACCGCTCTTGTTTAGCCTGTATATGCTTCAACTAAGTCAAATAATGAGAAAGAACCAAATTGCCTATCACAGCTATGCTGATGATACTCAGATTTACCTAGCCTTATCTCCAAATGACTACAGCCCCATTGACTCCCTCTGCCAATGCATTGATGCAATTAATAGTGTGATGTGCCAGAACTATCTTCAGTTAAATAAGGAAAAAAACTGAAGTCATTGCATTTGGAAACAAAGATGAAGTTTTCAAGGTGAATGCATACCTTGACTCTAGGGGTCAAACAACTAAAAATCAAGTCAGGAATCTTGGTGTGATTGTGGAGACAGACCTCAGTTTCAGTAGTCATGTCAAAGCAGTAACTAAATCAACATACTATCATCTAAAAAACATTGCAAGAATTAGATGTTTTGTTTCCAGTCAAGACTTGGAGAAACTTGTTCATGCATTTATCACCAGCAGGGTGGACTATTGTAATGGGCTCCTCACTGGCCTTCCCAAAAAGACCATTAGACAGCTGCAGCTCATCCAGAACGCTGCTGCTAGGATTTTGACTAGAACCAGAAAATCTGAGCATATCACACCAGTCCTCAGGTCCTTACACTGGCTTCCAGTTACATTTAGGATTGATTTTAAAGTACTTATACTCGTATATAAGTCACTAAATGACCTAGGACCAAATTATATTGCAGATATGCTCACTGAATATAAACCTAACAGAGCACTCAGATCACTAGGATCGAGGGTTCACACAAAACAAGGGGAGTCCTCCTTTAGTTACTATGCCGCCCACAGTTGGAATCAGCTTCCAGGAGAGATAAGATGTGCTAAAACACTAGTCACATTTAAATCTAGACTCAAAAACCCTCTGTTTAGCTGTGCATTTATTGAATGAGCACTGTGCAATGTCCGAACTGATTGCACTATATTTTCACTGTTTTTTTTTTTTTCATTTTATTTAAAAATTATGTTTTTAAATTCATTTTAAAGTAAATGTTTTAATCATTTTAAAAGTTTTAAAATTGCTTGTTTTAATTTTGTTATTATTTTTCTTCATGATTATTTTACTTTCTTTTATGTAAAGCACTTTGCATTACCATTGTGTACGAAATGTGCTATATAAATAAACTTGCCTTGCCTACGGGCCGGTGTGCCCCTAGAACCAGTGTCCAGACATGTTGTTGCGTCAACAGATGCCTCTGCTACGGGCTGGGGTGCCATGTGCAACAGGCATGCTGCGTCGGGCTCCTGGACAGGACCCCGACTTCAGTTGCAAGTTAATTGCCTCGAGTTGCTAGAAGTGCGGCTTGATCTGCACCGCTTCAGGGCCCTGCTGAAAGACATGCACATTCTGGTCCGTACGGACAACACTGCGACTGTAGCGTACATCAACCGTCAGGGCGGTCTACTCTCCCGCCGGATGTCGCAACTCGCTCGCCATCTCCTCTTGTGGAGTCACAAGCATCTGAGGTCTCGCCCTGGGGAATGGCGACTCCACCCCCAGGCGGTTCAGCTGATTCAGGAATGCTTCGGAGATGCTCAGGTAGACCTGTTTGCCTCTCGAGAAAAGAGGCGTGATGACCCCTGGAAATGTCCGATTGGGTCAGTGCTTTCCTTTCTTCAGGAGGGGTTGGAACGAAGGCTGTCTCCTTCCACCCTAAAGGTCTATGTGGCCGCCATTTCAGCTCACCATTACCCTGACCCCTGAAGGTAAGTCTCTTAGGAGGCATGATCTGATCATCAGGTTCCTGAGAGGAGCAAGGAGGCTCAATCCGCCACGCCCTCAGCAAGTCCACTCTTGGGACCTCACAGTGATTCTATCGGCACTGCAGAGAGCTCCCTTCGAACCCTTGCTCACAGTAGAGCTAAAGTTTTCATCTTTAAAAACTGCGCTCCTGACGACTTTGGCTTCGATGAAGAGGGTCGGGGACCTGCAGGCATTTTTAGTTGACAAAGCGTGCCTAGAATTCGGGCCAGCAAACTCTCACGTTATCTTGAGACCCCAGCCTGGGTACGTGCCCAAAGTTCCCACCACTCCTTTTAGGGATCAGATGGTGAACTTGCAAGCGATGCCCCTGGATGAGGCAGACCCAGCCCTGGCGCTGCTCTGTCCAGTACGTGCGCTCCGCAGCTACATGGACAGAACTCAGTGCCTTAGGACCTCAGACCAGCTCTTTGTCTGTTACGGAGGCCAACAGAAGGGAAAGGCTGTCTCCAAGCAGAGGTTATCCCACTGGATAGTGGATGCTACTGTCCTAGCTTATCAGGCTCAAGATTTGCCATGCCCCTTAGGGGTGAGAGCTCACTCAACTAGGAGTGTAGCTTCCTCCTGGGCGCTGGTGCATGGCGCCTCGCTAACAGACATCTGTAGAGCTGCGGGCTGGGCGACACCTAACACATTCAGGAGATTTTAAAATCTATGTGTAGAGCCCGTGTACTCCCGGGTACTCGCCCCTTCGGTGCTCGCTGCACCATTCCACTCCGCGGACTGGATGCGTGTGCTATTCCCCTCAGGTGAGTTCCTCAGTCAGAACCCTGGGTTCCTCCAGAACTGTTAATGTCCAACACTTGCGTACATGCCCTTTGGTCAGCCCTGTGTGGAACTAGGTGCCTCCGTGTGTTGTGATTCCCCTTTTCTGGGCAATCCCACACGTGTATATCCACAGTAAGTCTCTTCGCAGCATGTGTCTTTCCCTTGGCAAGCTCCTTGCCAGCTCTGTCGCTGAAACTTCCACCCTGCGGGCTGGGCACCTCACCATTCGTATGTATCACCACCTTGGTGGATACCTGCCTTCTGTAAGTTCTGCCACAGGCAGGCAGCCTGCTAGCAAACGTCCAGCTGGAATATGCTACCCAGTGTATTCTGTGTAAGCTATAGGCTCTTACTCGTGCTGGCCTCATGACAGGGTGCTATCACTCACATGGGTCGCTGGAAGACAGCCATGTGGCGTTTTGTAAGGGACCCCATTCGTAACATCAAACGTGACCGACTGAAAGGGAACGTCTTGGTTATGTATAACCGTCGTTCCCTGAAGGATGGAACGGAGACGTTACGTCCCCTTGCCACATCGCCACATCTTGCAGATCAAGGTACTTTGTGTACCGTTGGCTTGTTTTGTACCACTCAAAGGTGAATGGTCTCTCGGGCGAGATTCATTGCTTCATAATGTACTGTTAGGAAGTCAAATAAATGTTTATGTATATAAATAAACAGTTTACAGATTCATAGGATTACCTGTACTGGACAGTTTGTTTGTTACAAAAAATTTTTTGTGGTTAATTGGATTTTAGTGTACATTCATTTGTTTTATTTATTTATTTTTAATACAATAAATCATGTATCATGTACATTGTATATTATCTGATAAATAAAATACATTAAATACATTATAAACAAGATTTTATCTTAAATAGCTTCAAAGTAGTTAATTTTTTAAGTAGCTCGTTAGGATGGGCATGTGTAAACGAGTACTCAAGAGTGACAGTGGTGATACTGTCACATGACATGATAAATATATTGTTTCTTGTTTTATGATTGGTTGTGGTGACATTTTACTCTTTACTCAGCTTCAGCTCACTCAGCTTAAAATGGCCAACATTATTTACTATGACTAGATTATTTGCAAGAGATGTTTTAAATGTATTATGTGGATGTATTATTGCTAATAAAAAGTTTTAATAAGCTATCAAGTATTCAAAAGAAACAAAAATGCCCATCCTAGCTTAGTACTTTATTAAGTGGACATCTTTGTAATACTAACAGAGCAGACAGCTAAAGACATCTGACATGTATATCTCCAAATCAGCTATAAAATCAAGACAAGAATGACATCATAAATGTGCTTCTTTAGAACAAATTTAACTAAAAACTGCAATTTTCAAACTTCTCCAGCTAATGCACATGCATGTTTAAAGGGGAAATGAGATTCAATTGTCACTTTTTTACCTTTTATTACATATACAGTTAGTTTTCTGGCATTTCAGCTCAGAAAAGCTGAAAAGAAAACTCGCAGCCAGGGCTGTATGATTCTAAAATGTGTCATCCAGTGAGATGTTTAAACGGAGTCTAAACATGAACTAGACATGTACCAAAACTGGTGGCTGTGAACAGAGCTGTTTTTGACAAGGTAAAAAGGGTGTTTGTTTTACACAACTGCGGAATCTTTACCAAAATATATTACCAACATTTCACGAGAACACTAAACAGTGGCTAATGTCCCCAAACAGGTAATGCTTGTCTGATAAAAAAAAAAGCAGACAGGTTTTCTTAGACCTTAGGTAGATCTACCCATTTTCATTTCCACAGCATGCAGGTAAAATCTTATAGATTTATGAATGAACCGCTCATTTTAAAATCTTCCCGATCTATTGACAATTGTTTTGACATCCGCTTCAAATATTACAATGCTCATGATAAAGTTCTACTTCTAAATAACTATATTTTACTTCACCAGCTAATTTCTCTTCAACAAGCGATGTCACAGAGATATACAGAGCTGCTACTAAAATGGAAGTTCAAAGGCAAAATTCTAAAGATGGGTTTAGCCTGCATACTTGTTTCTCTGGCAGATAAGGTCTATAGCCATTATTTTGTTTTTATTCCCACCATATTAGTCCTATTAATTTAGCTACGAATGGTCTGTCTACTCCCTCTCATGATGTCCCTTTTGTAATTTAGTTTGGCGGTAACAGTTTTGAGGTAACAAGATGTGAACTGAACTTTAAGCAGCTCTAAAGAGGTGTACTATTAGGTTGATTTATTGCACAAAATGTTATATGAACTCACATGGCACAGATACACTGAAGTGTTCTGGGTCAGAGAGTAGAAGTCTTCTCTTTAACTCGGTCACACCAACCCCGCTAGGCCCTGTACAAAACACACACACACAAACACACCAGGAGTTTATCACTCACTTTTTATCACAGTTTATCACAACACTGACAAAGCAATAAAGCAGCAGTCAACATTCACTGAATAATTCATTCAATACAAATACAAGCTTATCTAAATCACCAGTACCAATATACATTTTCATCACACTTCAGTCAGTACACTCATGATCCCTCTCCAAATATTTTCTCTTTATCTTGCGTCCAATATAAAAGACTGCCGACTTGGCTGGTTAGCTGGTACATGAACAGATTCAGTTCTTGTTTTTAGGCGGACATGTACTGTATTTAAAGTCTTCATGGACTGTCTAGGCCATGAAGTGGCCCATTATTCCGGCAGGCATCTGCTGTTTCCATCACTGGGATTTAAGTTTGAGGATGATGGGGTAATGCTGTATTGATTTCAGGCTGTGGCTCCCGCCACTCGCACCCTTTCCAAAACATAGATCCAGTCTCTGCTCTGGCCCAAGCACCCCCAGAAGGTAAAACCATACTACTGTAGTGAAAATGAAGAATCTGTCTGGTGCCCATTCATGAGAGACTAAAAGCCTGTGTCTGCCAGCCACAAACAGATGGTACGGTCGCTGCGGGTGCATCTCTCGAAATCAAAGTAAGTATGTTATCACTACACTGGCTGCAACTGGCCTCCTTGATGTGGAATGTGATTCTGGAGTGAAATTCCTGCCATTCTGATAATGCATGAAATGTGTTTGGCCATCTCAGTTCACGTTTGGCACAGAATTGCTTTTCACAGCAAATGAGTTTTACAGAATGAGAGGAAAGAACAAAATCGCATTGAGGTTGAATATGAAAATATTAAATCATCTTGTTTGACCTCACGTGGGCTTTCTGCCTGCCCTCGCTGTCATCATCCACCAGTGCTCATCTTGCAAACAAACCTGTGGGTTGATGGTCTTCGGAATATTTGCAAGCTGTGTCTGTGGTCAGTTGAACAAACACATTAAAGAAGATACAGTATATTTTCATTCCGGGATGCCTTTTAAGTTATAGTTCTATATGGCATACCTAGGCAAGCATAGAGTTAGTCAAATTAGACGTTAACATTCTACACCCATGGCCAACAAAAACTCATGAGAATGACACACATTAGAAGTGAAACTAGTCATTTGTACAACAACCTGCTCATTAGAGAAGAGCAGACTGCTTTGGTGGGCTTAAACTTCTCTGGACATTCTGTTTGTCTCTTTGCAAAATAACAAATGGCATGTTAATGTGTTCATTAAAAAGAACAGGAAATATATATGTGTACTGCGTTAAGCTAACTGAGGCTTGTTATAGCACTGGCATACAGTATCATTGCTCTTTGGAATTGTTCATGTAATTTAAATGTAAGCTAATTATGAAAAGTCTGTTTTACAGCACCTAAATTCAGACATTGTGGACAAAATAGGTGGAAAAAACAGCACAGTCTAGTGCAACATTTTTCTTCATTTTTCTCATATATCAATGGTAGACAACCCCGTTTCTGACCTTGCTGAGATGATTAAACGTTTTTGAAATAAATCCACCTAGTCCTTGAACCTGTTGGCTCTTTGGCCAGACTTGTCAAGGCTCACTTGAAGTCCTTCAGTACTGGAAGAGACTTCACTGTGCTCCTGTACATTTTTTGTTGTTTGTTTAGGAAAGAAGTTTTGCATTCACCTATACCTTGCCAACAGCTGTTCTCACCCCTGATATACCTAAGAATTAATGCTCTAAATTTACCGCAGGGACATATTTTTATTCAGCAGTGGATAAAAAAAGTGAAAAAGTTTAAATGATCTCACATGCCTCATCAGATTTCTAAGTAGAATATCATGCATTCGTAATTACGCAAACACTAACGCAATGATGACGTTTTAGGCAGACAGTAACTACTTTTATAACAATAGAAATTCTATCCGCCAAGATGCCATTCAATTTTGAATATTTATAGCTATATCCTCAGCAACACAAAAGCTGAACTTCCATTTCATTAAAGCTCTGAACAGATAGCTCTGGATTTCATGCTTAATGGAATGTCAACTTTTGATTATGGTCATTTTCTAAACTGTTGCTACTGATGGACTATGGCAACAGAGAATGTAAATGACATTAAACATAGCAAGCGGCTCCAGCTGTATGGAGGGCTGCTTGGCATATTCATGCACTACTTTCATGTTTAGATAATAAGCACATATTCTCTTGGCTCTTTTGGAGTCTGACTTTAGAAATGACGTTGAGGTGAACATTTTGCAGATCCAGGTATACATCCAGGCAGTACAATGAAAATAGATACATGGTCTGCAGATCCATGGATTAATTTCACTTTCTTTTTCTAAACCTATACCAATAAATAATCACCCACATCATTCTAAACTTGCATGCATTTTATTCCCTTTGCCAAAAACAAAAACACACAAAAAGATAATATATATAGATTTCCTCATGCTCTTTTCCATGCAGTTACAATGAACAGCAACTAGAACTGCCAAGCTTCAAAAAATATACAAAAGAACCCCCCAAAAAGTATTCACTGTCAGTGAACATGTGACTTTTGTTCTTTATTCAAAGACAGGGCCCAGTGGTTCATATGATGCCATTTAAATTGTTCCTTTCTCTTTGGAGTGTTACAAACTCTTGGTGCATAAAGAAGATCTGTAAACCTACAAAGACTAAAGTCTCAAATCCAAAGAGACATTCTTTTTAAAACCACAACACACTGGATAGCTGGCCAATCAGAGCACACCTCGCTTTTCAGACCTATGAACTTTCATTAGGCTGGGCATAGAGGAGCAACAATAATGTACAGTATGTGGAAAATAATGTGTTTTTTTTTAACCTTAAACTGCATAAACACATTTCATTACACCAAATACACAAATGTTCTTTTTAGCAACATCATATGACCCCTTTAACAGCTCACCGGTAGGGAATCTTACCAGTGATGAACAATGCAGAATTTGGTCTGTAAAAGACCCGGAATATAACACATGCATTCTGACTTTCTCCTTCACCATTCAGAATTTTTATTTTGCGATTCAGAATTGCATGATATAAGATCACAATCGGTAAATACAAAGTCAGAATTGCCAGAAATAAAATCGCAATTCTGACAAATCAGGTCAAGTGCCAGATATAATCTCAGAATTGTGACTCTATATCTTGCAATTTTGTCTTTATAACTTGCAATTGCGTGCTATAGAATTTTGAGATATAAGCTTGCAGTTGTAAAAAAAGAAGGTATTTTCCCTCCTCTCAGAATCAGACTTTATAACTCACAAATATATCCTGAAATTCTGACTTTATAACAATTGTGAGTTTGTATTTTGCAGTTCTGACTTCTGATTTGTCACATTTTTGAGAAAGTCTGAACTAAAAGTTGCAAATATATATTAATTAATTAATTAATGTTTTTTTGTTTGTTTTTTTTTTGTGTGGAAATAATCTTCCATAGCTTACTGTGGTCTACTGTGTACACAATTATTTTGAAATATAGAATATAAGTGTGTGCATTTATGTGGAATAAATGAACAGTACACAAAAAAAAAAAATGTAAATGAAAACTTTTACGTTGGATGTGATTAATCACAATTGATCGTTTGACAGTACTAATAATGACAGATTTAAGTTATTAGATTAGTTATTTTTTTTAAGCAAGAATCATTCTCACCAGTTAGGATCACAAGGCGGTAAGGCTCACCAGGCTTTCTCTTGTAGGGCAGGACCTCCTGATATATTGGTAAATGGATACCGGCATTTCCTTTGCCCATCTTCTGTCTCACATGTTGACTTGTGTTGTTCTTCCGGCTCAACCGGAAACTTTTCCTCAAACCAGCTGCGGGAAAGGAGAAAACTAAATCAATTAACTTAACATCACATGTAGTTAGTTTTAGAAGAATACTTGAACTCTTTTTTTTTTTATAATTTTTTATTGATTTAAATTTACATAGGTATGTCATAATAAGTCAAGCTTGATTTGGTTCTTTTTTCCCCTTACATTGAGTAATGTGTTTAGAAATTACACCATAATTTGCTCAGAGTTCCTACCAAGTAAAGATGCCAAAAATATCTGGGCAGTTATACTTACATCTGTTTCTTATTAGACAAGTGTGTTTGTCTGGATCATTAGTGTATGTTTTAGATAGCTGTCAATGTCTAGTTTTGCTTTGGAATTGGTTCTTGGAACCTGAAATCAGACATGAGGACCAAAGAAGGGTCAACAAAACTGAGAAATTAGTAGACTTGAAGACCCAAGAGGTAGTCAAAACTATAGTCCTGGCAAGACCTGCAGTTTGGTAAATCTGCAATGCAAGCATCTGTGAGCTTAACAGTGACCAAAGAGAATCAGTAATGTGGTCATCAGAAGAAAACTTTAACCACAAAGAAACCACCATCAAGTAACTGAATAGCAGTATGCACCATCGTGCAAGACTATCCATGTGAATGTTATGGAAGTTTAAGCAGAACATTACAGAGCTTGGACAGTGGTTCCCAGTCCTGTTCCTGGAAGCCCCCCAACTGTACACATTTGGATGTCTTGCTTATCTGAAACAAGTTTTGGAGTTTCTACAAACAAGATGATAAATTATATCAGGTGAGTGTGTTTGATAGGGAGACATCCAAAACGTGTAAGGTTGGAAAACACTGCTTTGGGATATCAAGCAGACCATGATTAAGTGCAGGACAGGACGGACACAATCATTTCCACAAATCCTACTTGTAGAGTATAACTTGCAAGAACTTTTGGTTCACAGAAGCAATAAAGTAGAGGTAAAGTATTCCTCATCTTTGTACTCAAAGTTGTAAAAAAAAAAAAAAAGAAAAAAAAAGAACAGCATATGTGTTGATGCATGTCAGCAGGTTTGAGCTGGTTTAAGATGGTCCTTAGTTGATCATGAGCTGGTTTAAGCTCATGACTAGGGCTGCATTTTTCAAAAGCATCGTAAGCCTAAGCTGATTGTAGAACCAATGACACCATTGGAGCTACGATCAACCTGGGTTTAAGATGCTTATGAGAAACATAGCCCACATAAAGACCAACTAGGACCAGCTTAAACTAGCTAACATGCTTTGAAACATATCTTACTAGCATATCTTGTTTTGTTTTCAAAAGAGAATGCTTTCTTTGTGAACTGCTGATAGGTTATTATGACCAACAGAGTAAATGGAGCATTGAATTTGTAAAAAAATAAATAAAGGTTTGAAAACTCTTGGAAGAGCTGAATCCTCTTTACTGATGAGAATTTGGGTCTTGCTTAGGTTTATTTCCATGCAATCAAGATATAAGAAAAAAAAAAAAAAAAAAGACATTGTGGAAATGTAGAACACATTTTTTTCAAACTTGGACAAAGTTACCTTCTTCTAATAGCTTTGTGCACAAAGTATTTTGAAAAGATAAGCATGCCATTAGTATACCCTGTGAAGCATTATACATAAAATACATAAATGATGAAATTCTGGAAGCCTGTAATGACCTGAAAGATTTGGAGACTGACCAAATTGAGCCACATTACCTGCCCTGTGGGCATTATGAAAATGCTCTTCTACTCTTTTCCCTTCTGCGTAAGGAGCAGGGTGTAGACCCTGCATAGACTGCATAGAACGTTTTGAAGATGTTGGTACTTTTTGACAACTCAAAAGCAATGGCCATCAACTTCAACATCAACATCAAAAAGACAATATTAATTGCTTGATTATTTTTAAACCAACATTAGTTAAGGCTTAGGATATTCTTCATCCCAACAAGAAATGCCTGCATGTGATATAGATGTGGAGGGGTGGATAAAATCAAAACTACCATCCAGGTCCTCTACTCTCAGTGTGCCTCTCTTGTTCAGAACAGGCTCATAAGTAATCTGTTCTTGATCAATTGCATGGCCAAAAGATCAATGAGGGAAGGAATAATACTATACTGCATATTTAATATGACTACATGAACCTCAAAATTCTGAGGAGACATATGAAGTCCAATAAAGTCCATCCATTCATCATAAAAAAGTATTCAACATTGCTCTGGGGGGCAGAGTGTAAATGGTGGGTTAATAAATGCCATTTGAAGTGAATCAATGCATTTATATAAGAAAAATATACATATTTAAAACTTTATAAAACGTAATCTCTAGCTACCACTAGCTGTTTGTTGTACATGCGGTCATGAGAAAGTGGCATCCAGCGGATGACGTAAGATGTCAGCTAGAGTTTATAAATATAAATATGGATTTTATTTTTAAACTAAAGCATTGATTCACTTCAGAACCCCCCCTCAAAAAAAAGCCATGTGGAGCACTTTTTATGATGGATGGATGCATTTTATTGGACTTCCTACAGTAGGATGGCTTGAGGGTGAGTAAATCATGGGGTAATTTTCAGTTTTAGTGAGCTATCCCTTTAATATCAGTTGAATCATGTTTCTTCTCTATCAATACAATGGTATAATAAAGATCCCAGCTACCACTATATAAACATAACTTTTAGCAGGCATACAGCATATGGAATCCCAAAGGGCCGTATCTAAACTATCCAACTCAGCAGCACAAGCTAAACATACAGGCATCAGAAATGTTATTTCCAACATATAAATCAAATGTAGTATCGTGCAATAAACAAAAGTTCTGAGTTTGAAGGATTTTTGTGGAAAAGATAAATACATCAAACTCGGTTGTCAAGTAATGTTCAACACAGTTTGACACAATTTATAAACAGATTTGTAAAAATGTTGGGTAATCACTGTCAAAAACTTCTGTTGCCATGCCAAGAAACAAAAACTGGAGGTCATACTATAATTGTCCAATTCATTTGGTAGCTACCAATGATAACAGTATCATAAACACATTACAGGGCACTGAGTAGCTGTTGATGTTCATCTACACCTCTGGGAATTATGTAGTGGAGGGCCCGAACACAGGAACATAACAGTCTTGGTGAACAGATGCAAGGCATATCTCACACTGTCTGCTGCTGTATCCTCTGTACAAATACTTGTTTGATTGGTCCCACCAATATTAATCTGGCTGAATCCTTTAAATGCTTCCAGATGTTTAGTGTCCCACCTAGACAGCAAAAGTGGGGCCTGAAGGCCTAACAGCTTCTGGATAAATAAATCAAAAAGAAGCTAGGCTGATTTGACAGAGATAATCACACCAAGGCCCTGAAGATGAATTTTATCTGGCCCACTTAACTCCCACTAGATAGGGATCTCTAGACATAGTTTTTCTTAGATTTTTTTTTAATTTTTTATTTATGCAGTTCAGGATATCTAAGTAGACTTAAGTAAATAATAAAAAAGACACTAAACATACAATAATAAAAAAAATATACTCTACACTGTAAAACTTTTATTATGTAACCCAAAACTTGCTTCATGTGGTAACTAAGAAAATAAATAACCCTGTACAAATCAAGAAGTCAAAAAATACTTAAGATCTGAATGACTAAATCAGCCTTATTACACTGATGGAATACAAACGAAAGCGTTTTCCCTCCGTTTTCTGTTACTGAAAACCACATTAAGGGGGGAAAATACAGGAGAGGAAAAAAATAACAATTTATGATAATAAGCTAATATGGGGTTATAGGAAAGATGTTTTTATGAACATAACAATACTGCTATAGATATACCAAAGAGAATCTTTTAGTCTGTGACACTATAATTCCATCAGCCTTCCTGCTCATCTCTGTTCACAGATGACCTTGGTTACAACTAATGAACATTACTGCTTGTTTCCATCCTGTTCAAGGAAAGCTGAGCGGCTGGCAGTAAATAACCTGGATCAGTCCCGATCCTTAATGCAGCCGATGACTGGTGATGGTGGTGCTGACAGAGCTGGACTTTATCTAGAGATTAGAAACTTGGAACCTGCAGCATTTTTCGTGTCGGAAAACTGACAGAAACATAGCCTCATGACCAGTTTCAGAAAATAACACCGTGCAGGAGTCACCACTCCAGAAGGTTAATGGTCCTTAATTCACGGGCTACACCGAAGCAGGGCTTTCACCACATGCATGCGGTCTCGCGGAAGCCATGTTGTGGGCACGGCGAGGCTCTTACTTACTGCAAATGATATGGGCATCTCCTAGCTCTTACATCTGTGAAATTACACTCAGTGGGTAGGACAGCTGTCTTATTATAAGTTACAGAGACGTTTGAGTTTTTGGAAGCAGTTTTGTTAGGATTGACTTGGGATCATGGTAATCCTGGTGGTCATGTTGTTTTCCAGAGTCTGTAACATGGAAGATCACTGTACAGAGAGCAATGGATACAAAAACAAGATACCCTCAGCACTAATAAAATCAGCTCAGATAGTTAAGTGTACCATCAAGTCAAAATGTTTTGGGCCTTTTAATCCATGTGTATTAGCTTTGAAGTCATATTGTATTTTACTGCAAACTGGTGTCTGAGACAGAAAGATGCACATACAGACAGACTATTTTATTGCTATTATGACAACCCTCTGAAGATTTTATCATGGTAATGGATATGACAGTATTACTGTATTTGGTCTTGGCACTGGCAGAATATATCTGCTACACTGCTGCTGCTGTTGGTTATTGCTGTTGCTGCTGCAAGCAAGTACAGAAACTTGCCACTGCCAATGCATAGTGTGATAGGATGATGCATTTAAGACATTCTGCTGCACAAATAGCATATATAATAACCCATTGCAGATCTATACATGTAGAGCTGGGGAAGGGTTTCAGGGGAACTCTGAAAGTGCGCTGCAAAATGCTCAAGTGGATGATAACTAGCCATTTATATGTAAAGCAGCAAGCGCATAAGTAGCATATGCAGCATGAACCAGTCAGCTTGTGTAAAGTCATTAAATGAATATCATCAGTTACGTTGATGTATACCTGTCAGCATGTGCCATCTAGAGTTTCATGAAAGAACTAGGAAACTAAGTTGACCCTGTCTATAAGTTGCACTGGTCAAAACAAACCAGACTCAAACACTGATAAATAGAATTTGTGTTTGAGTCACATTTTATTATTACATTCATAAATAATGTAAACTACCGGTAGCCTAAATAAAACAAAACGTTAACCACCATTTTAACTAAACATTATAAACATTTTATGCTAAACATTTTATGCTTGATTTATTTGTAACGTGATGTACATTAACGTCAAAACCTTTTTCAGCTTTCTCTTTCTGCAAATTGTATGGTGTAACGATATGATGACAGCACCCAAAATACTATCAAACAGTCCAACGCAGCTCCATTCTTTGCCAAAGATGGATAAAAAGGTGCACCGGAAACAAAAACCTCGACAAATTATATATGACCCGCCCAATCCAGGCCAAATCACAGAGATGCCGATTCGCACAGGGGTAAGATGACAGACATCCTCCATGAATATTACAAATGATTGGAGGTTACAAATCCTGTGCGAATAAGATAACAATAATAATAAAAAAAACTTTTTAGCATACAGTATGTACAGTATACACTGAAAATGTCTACTTAAACTGGACAAAAATATTGATAACTCATATATTGATGACTCATATTGCAAAATACTTTCTTTCTTTCTTTCTCATAATTTTTTTTAAATAAATGCCATAACTTGATTTTCCACAAAAATGTCAGATTCTGTCTTTTGAGATGTCGCTGGACATCTCTAATCATTTAGCCTGCTTAAACCCTGCCCTTCCATAATCGACTACGAATCCCCGCCCTTTTTTTTTATAATCTGTTACACTCAGATGTGCATCACAATACAGAAGAGACAGATCTTTAATGGATGCACTTTCCTTTTTAGAAAGAGTGAGAGGTACTCCAAAACATTCTCTTTACCCCCAGACTGTTGCACTCGCGTTCCTGGAGTGATACATGTAGCCAACCCTGATGAGCCATTAAATCATCGATAGCGATGTAATGTACGAGCAGTGAGCCAATGCAGACACCATATATCCCATGCGATGGAATCTGGACAGACAATCCACTAATATGACAGGGATTGCTTTGTTATGCCTCTTCAGAAACCACACGGCACGCAACCTCATCAAGTGCACAGTCCACATTATCTGCCACAAACGGTACATAAAATGTATGACATATAGCCTATGCGGTTGGTTACACCAGACTGCATGCTAAAACCATTATCTGTTTGACGTAGACTTTCGGTTGCCATATTACCGAAGTCTGCTAAATGCACATGAGCTGCGGCTACCTGACACCGAAAACATTCAAAAGATCTGGAGAAGTAAGCAAGCTTTCTGGAGTTTCAAGCATGCATCAACTATTGGCTCTTTGTAGCTTGTGGGACTGCATACTGATTGAATAATCTGGTTTGTAAATAGAGCCTGTTTTTAATGTGTCTCTGTTTTTCCATGTCTGGATCTTACTGGGATTTGCTGATACCTTTTCCAGGTTTCCCCAGTTTAATATCCCACCACACCTCTCCCTCGTGACCCTTTTCATATCCCACAATACCCTGGGCCTTGTATCTCCACGTGGTTACTCTGAACAGCACCTCTATATTTTAGAAAGGGCTTTGCTGAATAGATTTACAGAAGAATGTTGACAATTGCTCAAAAAGCATCCAGTGCTACCAGAGCTCTCCATCTGTGGCAGAGGCATCCAATTTTCCATTACATACTTGCTGTGCTGCTGCTGTGCTAAATCTGAAATTTTGGAGCTGGCAAAATAAGCCCAGTATGGCTTGGTCCCATTGTAATGTCTTAAGCATGTTTTCTTATGGGACCGCAGCTGCCCTGATGCTAGTTTGGCCATTGTGTGTCCTGGAGATTAGCAGTGGACATGCTGGCTTTTGAAGTGGGGTCAAGTTTGCCAAGGAACTGAAAATGAGGCGCGTCTCTGTTAGAATCATCTGGTAGCCTAGCTGCTAAATGAGCGCAGTGCATGTTTAGCTCTCAGATGGCCTGTATCACTAATGGACCAGCACAAAGCACCCAGTCTGGGGCCATCAAAGCCTCTCCCATTAGCATGAATGCTCAAACCATATCAGACTAAATCAAAAGCTAATGATCCTCAGCTTGAATAAACATCATCCTCATAATGGTGTGGGAACATAATGCACAAGTACAAATGCAACAGGGTGAGTTAGATATCTTTAACAATGGTCTTGTTCATCAGCACTGTGGCTAACAGGAAAAGTCACATATACTGTAAAAAATGAGTGAGACTGGTAGCATTTGAGTTAGCAGTGGGGTCAAAAAGAAATGCATATTTGCATTAAAGCATCTATAATTTTTTTTATTTTTTTTTATCAAAAACAATTTTGATTCAATATTAACATTTTATGCATTTTCTGGGAATTACTGCATTGCAGTGGACCCCAAGTGAGTAAAAAATTAATATTTGTGTTTATGTTTAACTTTAAGACTCGATGGCTATGTCCTTACAGTGTTTTAATTCTAAATACCAGGCTAGGAGGTTACAAATAAAATGCAGGTTACAAATAAAATGCAGAATAAATCCTCACCTATATGTATGCCACTTATTGCTCCATAATCCACATCCTCTGGTTATTGAGTGAAAGCAGGTTAGAGAGAAAAGAGAAAATGAAAAGTGCACTCTAATCAAATAATGATAAATGGGAGATGGAGTCTGGGAAACCCTTAATCAAGAAGTGGTGAAAGAAGGGGGTAATTTGCAATGGTACTGTTTTTTAAACTTGATGTAAACAAAGACAAAAATACTGGCAAATTAGAGCTGGGTTACTGTTATGTGACCATGCTGAAAAGAATGAAAAATTACCTTCCATGTTGTCTTTTCAGTGTGAATGAAAGGGCAAGAGAGAGAGAGAGAGAAAGAATCAATCAGATGTTGCACTCACAACAACATAAAAAAATGTTTTTGACATTTCGTACAGATTGCTAATACTTACATTCTCATTCTGAAGTTACACATGCATCATAGCTATTTGTTAAAGAAAGAAGCTGCATTTAGATACAGCAAAGGCCTAGCACTTCATCAATCAATCTTACTGTATAATCAGTGAACTTGTGATGTCGCTTTTACTGCCTAAATTTGGAGCGTCATGGTCACAGAGTTAGACTGCACCCTCACAGTTAGTTCACTCACCGCTTATACATATTACTCACAGGAACTGAATGTACAGTACATTCTCTATCTGACAAGCTCTCAGCTGATTGGCTGACTAGATGCAACTTTCAGAAGCAGGGGCATGCTGTATGAGTCCAATGAGGTTAAGTAGACTGACTGTTTGACTGATGGATTTTATAATCTATATTAGATAAACCTGCTTTTTGCTTTAGGATACAGTTTTTAGATAAACATTTGCTCATCTCTAATCTTCATTTGGTGTCTTTAGGATGTAAACATTGAGATGACTGGGTTTTTTTTACGGTAAATCGAGAAAAGAAAGGAAAATGTAATCATTTTGGAAGAGAACAAACAAGCTTTTACATCTCAAACGGGATGAGGTGAGCAGCGTAAATCCAAAGCTTACAATATGTGTGTGGTCTTGTCTTTAGAAGCCACAATGCAATGGCAGCCAAGGGTCAAGACATGGACGTTCAGTCCAATTGTCCATCATACTGTGGCCAGGGTGGATTTTTGGAATAGTAATTGTAAATTTCTGTGACCAAGCCCAACTTGTCTTAACCATGTCCTCACCTGCGGTTCATTGGGGAATTATGTGTTCCGTGCTTTTACAGAGCCAGTACAAATGCTGGTGCTGTCTTGAGTTTAACATGTGGCATTTTGGTAACCTTCTGCTTCAACCCAAGCTCTGTGTTTGAGTGTGTTATAGGGGAGGCCGTAAAGTGACCTCGTCGATCATCGCCGTGTAAGGACTCCAAATCACAGAGCAGCTGTCACTCTCCTCGCATCCAACCCACAGATGGAGGTTTTATAGGGAAGGCTGTTGCTTTGAACAGACCTACAATGGCTTTTCAAGATGAAATCAAACTATTCCAGATCCATCTATTGGCTTCTATATTTTCCACCCCAATTTAATTTCCTCAACAATTTATACTGCAGCAAAATAAAAACTTAGGACAATGGCAACTATATGTTACTTTGCATGCATATTGTTTTTGTTATTCATCAGTTCAGATGAACTAGCTCACATGTAGTTTGCATTAATTATTATGTAGTGTCATATGTAAAAGCCAAACTGTAATATCAAATCTATATCAAATAATATCAAAAACTTTGTGTTTGCTTGTATTAATCTGAATAAGAAATGGATATCAAATACATTAAATAAAAAATAAAAAAATTCTACAAAGAATCCTCTTCAAAATAACTTTAATAACTTAAAATAACTTTATTGAACATTATTGTAAAATATTAATAAAAAAATATAATATTACAACAAAACGGAAAGAACGCCTTTATGTTTTTGTGGTATTTAATTGTACAATTGTTTTAAATATGTTTCTGGAGAACTGCTTTCATCCTGAGGTCACACATTGCTGTCTTTGCTTAGTCTATGCTGAAGTCTTTAGCCAAAATGAAGGATTGACTCAGATTGTTCTGAACAGTGCAAATGCAACCTTTCCAGTGGCTTAGTATGAATGTGTTCACACGTAGTAAAACATTTTTTAATATGTCCGGCATAGCCACTGAAATTTACAGCACTTCCTCAGACTTTATCAGGTCATTTATTCAGCTCACGTCTCCAGAGAGCAGCTCCAGGAAGATGCCTGGCACCTTTAGACACACTCTCATCTCTGACTGTCACTGACAGTTTTTGTAGTGATGTTAAGTGTGTCATCACTCCATTTCCACAATTATTTCAACATCACTCTTTAACACAGCATGGGAGTCTATCCTTTGTTTATTCAATACAACAGGAGCTTTAAATTATCAGCACATGCTTTTCTGGATTTGTTTCAATTTACCCAGCCTGATCTCACCGCAATTCGTACATATTGTACAAGGTGGCTAATTCGTATTAATCTGTATGACCTAATTCGCACAAATTCATATGATTTGTGCAAAATCTTATGTATTTTATGAGTTGCACAATTCGTATGAATTTGTACGAATGACCTCTACCTAACCCGCCCCTAAACCTAAACCTGATAATTTTATGTCTTATAGGCTTAGTTGTTTTGTTTTATGCCTTCGTATAGCGTATATATTATTTGGTCAACTGAATGCAGCGTTGATGTCTATGCAGATCTGAGCAAGACATAAGGCTCAGAAATGCACAATGAGGGCTGCATCCCTCCAAAGCAACTAAAATGACAAAATGAACGCCCTGCTGCCTGGCTCAAGTATGTATGCATGGCAGCAATTAAAGGTTTGCTAGTGCACATAAAGTACACTATTTGAGACAGGGCAAGAGAGAGTGAATATATTTAGCATTTGAATATTTCAAATGCTGTCTTATCTGCATGATGTTTCAATACTGTTTGGATTACTGAGCTTACCACCAAATATCATCGACTCTCTCAGTGGGTGGAACAGAACTGCAGGCCTTTGTAAAGTCACTCTCCTGTAGGGAAACATAGGAATCATGCTGAAAATATCAACATCTCAGTTACGCTCAGGGAAATTCCTCATAAAAATTGTAAAGCTGTCTCTTCAAAATACAAAGTCAAAAGACGTTCAGTCTGTCATAGTCAAAACATTAGACAAAAACATTAGTAGGTCTGGTTGACACTGAAGCCTATTCTGGCTGAAATTCACTATGGTTCAAAAGTAAGAATTGTAATTGCAGTAATAACCATATTTTAAAATGTGATTTATTTGTGCGATGGCAAAGCTGAATTTTCTCGCAGTCATTACTCTAGTCTTCAGTGTCACATGATCCTTCTAAAATCATTCTAATATGCTAAATTTGTACTCATTGCTTATTATCACAGTTATAAACAGTTGTTCTGCCTAATATTTGTGGAAACGAAGATATTTTTCAACATTCTTTAATGAACAGAAAGATCAAAAGAACTGTCTTTAATACTTTCTTTGTAACAATATAGCAACATCTTTACTTATACTCCAAACTTTTTAACAGTAGTGTATATTATATCACAAAAAAATATAATATAATGTATCTGTTATATTCTATAAGTCTTTAATAAGAAATAAAAACACCAATTCACAAACAAAACTTTTTTTCTCAGAATATACCTGGCATATTATTTCACCCTCAGATGTACTTGTTTGATCGACTACCAAACTGTCTAGACAAAAGAAGAAGAAGAAAAAGAAAAATATGTATTCCCGAAAGTTCCATAAAGTCAGCATGCCAGTTTAAGAACATACTTAACAGTTTGTGGGAACCGGCCTCAGAGGGTCAGAATGTTTCATCTTATGTTGAGGCTACATCAAGTTATTTAGTAAACCTTTCAGCAATGTCACTTTCATGTCATTAACTCAAAGACACACAAAAAACAAAATCTATGCAGGCTGATATATTCTCATCTTCTGATGTCATTTATAGGCAAAAACTGTCCAGACAAAAGACACATTTTGATGACATTGATTGTTTTCCTTTTTATGAGCGAAAGTTTGACTAAGGGAGTGTCAGATTGTGTTACCCTTGACTGTGTCTAATTCAACATTGGGAAAATGATGACAGGATCTGAGTCTGACTGACAAAGTCTGTGTATGACTCTGACAAAAGAAGGATTTAGTTTCTCAGTCTAGACTTGGAGTTCAAACTTTGCAATAGTATGATTACGAAAGTTTTCTTACCTTTCCTGAAGCTGTCTTGAGGGAATCAATCCAGCCCTGAGGTTGGCGTCACCGTGCCGTCTGGCCTGCCACCAGGTGTCATCTTCTTGGCTTACAATCTGTAACACATCTCCTCTCCAGAATTCCAACCCGGCGTCTTTGCATGGAATAGCAGGATCTGCTTGGGGATTATAGTTGAAAAGTGCCCTTACAAAGATCTGCAAAAACCCACAAATACATTTTGATGTCAACAAGTTCGGTTTTAATTATCTGAAGTGTAAATCAATTTAGAAAACAGCTCTTTACACATTATTATTTTAATAGTGAGACCTTGTTATCCATGGTCTCTGGCTCTTCTTTGGTGCCAGGGATGACTTTGAAGGTCACTGCTCCTTCTGACTTGGCCTGGAGAATGTGATAATAACATACAGGCCCAAAACAAGCTTACAACTTTCAGATTCAATAACACTTATGAATAAAGACAAAATGCAGATTTGTCATCCTGCAGAAAACGTACATTCTAAAAATAAAAAAATAAAAAAAACATTTACACACACAGATTAGACACCAGTTTCTATTTTGGATATTATTGGCTTCTGGTCTAGACAGTATAGTCATGTTAACCAAGAGAGGTTTGCTAGTTAAGCTAGTTAAAACGTCTTGTGGGGACACCAACACAATATCATCCTATGCTGGAAACCAGCTTCCAAAATGCATACTAGTATGGGAAGGATCTCCTTTGGGTTCTTGTCCTCCATTGGAACACCATTGACTTCCTTGAGCTTGTCCCCTTCATGAATTAGACCTGTAGTATTAACCAATGAACCAATGAGAAGAATGTTTTAGCAGAATTAATTATGTTAAACATTGAGTTTAAGTGATGTGACATACGGCCAAGTATGGTGACCCATACTCAGAATTTGTGCTCTGCTTTTTTAACCCATCCAAAGTGCACACACACAGCATTAAACACACACACATCATGGGAAGCCATTTATGCTGCGGCGCCCGGGGAGCAGTTGGGGGTTCAGTGCCTTGCTCAAGGGCACCTAAGTCATGGTATTGAAGGTGGAGAGAGCACTGTACATGCACTCCCCCCAACTACAATTCCTGCCGGCCCGAGAATCGAACCCACAACCCTTAAATTGCGAGTCCAACTCTCCAACCATTAGACCACGACTCCCCCACTTAACCAGGAACTATAAGCATTTGTATAGCACTGTGCCAAGAAAGACTTTTGATTAGCGACCAATCTTTTGTTTCATATTGTGATGTACATCCAAGAAAATAGAAAAGGGGAAAAATATCAGATGGCTGCATATCTGAATGTAAGCTAAGTGGACTAAATGACTGGAAAGCCATGGCAGTTATGACATTTTGATTAAAAACTATGAGCTATGAGTAAAAATGAAACATATGTACAGTATGGATGAATAATTCACAATAAGATCAATAAGATGGTAATTTTTTTTCTTTTCGTGTCAACTTTAAGTGTTCTCCTATGTCTATATACTGATTTTGGTTCTAGTTAGTTTTTAATATTAATAAATTAAAAATGTTTCTCACCACTTCGATCAGCAGCTCCTCCTCTCATGACCCGAGCCACCACTATAGCTCCAGTAGACTCATCTCTCTTGATGGTGGCTCCCTGGAACATAGAAACATTCTGAATTATTTTTTTTTAAATTAAAGTTCCAAAAAGCAATGTGCTTGTAAATCAATATGTGAGTGTCAGGTTAGAAATCGGTACAGAAATGTCTTAAGAAAGGGTGATACAGGTGTGAATATCATAAAAAGAATCTTAAGCATGTTATGCAGTGAGAGCTGAGCTTTAAATGTTGCCTTAAACCATGAAAAAGTCAAACTTAATGAGGGAAACCCGTCGTGAAAGCTCAAATTAGGACAGAAAAGCTTTTGTTTTAAATCACACATATTGTTGACATGATATGTCAAACATTTGATCCGTTTTCTTTTAGTGTGTGAAGGAAAATTCAACAGCCAATGGAATTAATCTTCCAGGTCCATTGGATCTAAACACACATCACATTTGACCTTGATGAATTAGACACATGTCTGTGTTTTGCTACAGTTCCATAACTATTAGCACCATCTCACATCACTTGAACAGAAAAATCATTTCTGTTTTAATCGTGTACCAAAATGTTCATTTCATACACATCATCTCCCATGACAATCAGTACAATGACTGTGGGCACAATACCACAGCTACAATAATATTGTTTAGGTTAAACCCTCCAAAACATATTAACAACTTGCAGAGGTCCTAAATTTAACTCTAGTCCAAACTTGGGTGATATTTTAGTCTTTGAAAGGCCTTTTAGATAACTGTTTTCAGGAGGACAGGCTTTAACAAGCCGGTGCAGAATCAGACAATGAGGTAAATTATGCTATAAGGGACAAGAGTTAGGGGGCCCTGCATAGTTCCTCAACCACAGGAGAAGCCAAAATGGCCTGTAGTCCTTAATCGCAGGGCTAAGGCCCCCTATAAGTATGACAATAAGATCTCTTTAGGTTGTGGAGAACTTTTTAGTACCTTCTCATGATCCTTAAATAAAAATAGGAAAAGCCATGGCCCAGTGTTTATAACTCTCTACTCATGGTGTGGGAAAGCAAATGGGTTCTGGTTTGTGCCTCTTTGTAATAGCCTGCTCAAAGAGAGAACAGTCAGATTTAAGGTTAATGTAGCCGCATGGCAACATCACTGATAATAATTTGTAAGGTAACCCCCATCTGCCAGGTCTGACTTCTACTGCACAACTCCCTGTAAACCACAAATACATCGAGCACAGACCAAGTCTGCAGACACTTTTGTTTGTACAGTATCACAGCATGATACTGGGATGATGGCAAAGCACTGGTTTCAGATGTCATAAAGACGGTCATGTTGTTGTAAGCCATACTATGTCGTATCTGCTCCAAACTTCACATGTTTAATAAGAGTCCTGGGTTGAACACATGTAAAGGCCAATTTTCTGTCATAATCATAGCATCTTCTGCTGGAAACAGTAAACAACTTGCTTTATACTAACTTAAAGATGCAGAGTTTGGCACAAATAAATATTCCTCTTATATTTACCACTTTAAATTCAGTTTTTTTTTTTTTTTTTTTGCCATCTGAAGGTGGTGGGCTGGGTGGGAGGGCCCTTTCAACACTGCATGCAGCTTTATTAATTGCTGTGATGCAAAGCTGAAGTTTTGGCAGTCATTACTCCAGTCCTTAGTGTCACATGATCCAGATATTTATAAAAAACAATGCTGATTTAGTGATTGAAACATTTCTTATTGTTTTTTATGCTGAAAACAGTTGTACTGCTTAATATTTGTGTGCAAACCATGAGACATTTAGTTTTTTTATTGTTTTATTATTATTATTATTTTTTTTTTAAGTTAATTTCTTTTTTAGGTAGCAATATAAATGTTTTACTGTCACTTTTAATCAGCCGTATGTGTCCTTGCTAACTTTAAAAAAAAATCAAACAAAACTAAAATAAAACAGTGTAGTATATTTAGTGACACTCTGCATCTTCTTGTTCCCACCAGACTGCTAGAAAATGTTGTTTATTTGACTGTTCTCTAGTAGTGTATTCAATTCTAATCGCAATCATGATATACAACAATGAAAAAAAAAAAAAAAAAAAAAAAAAACCTTTAGGGAGCATGATGACATTGAAGGACTTTTCGTCACAGTCATCTCTTTCCATTCATTCTCTGGAATTCATGAAGCTCCATTCAAATGGCTGCCTGCTTCAGCATTATTCACCAGATGTTATAGACGAAAATACTAATAATAGGGAAAATCTGCATTTTACAAGTTATGCATTATGAATGGGAAGACAGCCACATTGTGCGTCAAAACGAGAAGGATAAACCACAATAAAAAGATAGACCTTGTTTGAGAGGGTTCGATCTGAAGTCATGCATTTTATTAGGAGAGGGCTTTACAGTGTTTCCTATTTGTATTCAAAGCATCCCATCTAAGTACCACAAATGTAAGTGCAGATGGTTTTGCTCAGAGATGGAAAATATGATTCTGGAGGTAAACTGATCCAGGTTGCACTTTGATACTCTTAAGTATTATAATCCAAATCTTACCCCTAAATATGCGTGCCTTATTAGTGTTATGCTGATTATAATCAAAAACAGTTCAGTCTGATTACTTGATTTCAATTGATTTCTAATCAATTTCAGTGCCCTGACTTTTACATAAACATGAAGTATAACTCAGAGTTTAATTGATGGAAAAAGTTAATCTATGAATGAACTTTCCAAGCAATAGTCTTCAGGAATGAGTTTGTAAATGCATCTGACAGTTTAATGTTGTATGGCAGACCAGTGCAATTTACATTTAAAGGTGGAGCAGATATCTCTAATGGATTGTAGATATGATGACGGTCCATAATGACTTAAATGCTGAGTTCCTACTACTACAAACCTGTTTTAACAAACATGGACTATTTTCCTATTTTTTTACTCATTTTATTCAGAAGGACCCACCAGTGGCTCCTGGTTTTTAACCAAACAAACAATCTTGAATGAATCTTCCTCTTTCTCGATGTAATCGGGCAGTGGGGGTAGAGGAGGCAACCGAGGGTCATACTCTTTCTGAGACACCATGTCATGCACTGAGAGAAGAGCCTGAAGAGGATAATGAAAACATAGTGGAATTAGGAATTAAGTTAGCCACGTTTGTAAGGGATAATGTGTGACACGATGTTACAAATCACTGTTTTGTTTTTTTTTTCACAACAATATGTATAATGAATATGTATATCCGAGTGAAGAATCTTTTTGAATGAGACAAAATGTAGGGCAGGATTGTCCATGCAGCCTTATAATAAAAAAATGCAGTCTTTAAAAGTGACTTTCAAAAACATAAATAACTTTTACAGACCACAATCTTTTGAACAGTAGCATACATATAAAAGGTTAAAATATTTTCAGAAAATCAAAAGGAAAACCAACAGTCAACACTGCTGACTGGTCTTTACACTTGGCTTGATAAAGAATCTTTCCACATTGGATATCACCTTACTGAGGCAACCTAGTGTTGCTTTATAAAATGTGAGAGCCAAACAAATGATCCAAGAAGCAACATATCATTAGACCAATCACAAATAAATCTGTCAAAGCTCTCATTGGTGAAACTCCTGAACTCTATAAACTTAATGTGTGGGTCTGGATTTTTACAGGCCTTAAGATGTTTTTTTCATATTCAGTTTTTCAATATTTTATTAATGATATATCATGAAATTTTTACCAAATACTATTTGTGTACTTTGACACCAGCCCACCATAAAAGCAGATTTTCTTTTATTTTCTTCTGTTTTCAGTCAAACATTTATGTCAGTCAAGCCTTTGCCTTTTTTGTAATTGTCACTGAATCTTGACCTAAATGTATATTCTCTTCTCACCTGTACATGAGGTTTATAGAGCAGGTATAACAACTCTGTTGTCTCTGGGCTGGCGACTACACAGCGCAGCTCTTCTGCCAACTGGAATGACAAATAAGAAGCATTAAACATTTCATAATGTCTATATGATATGGTATAACAGGCAAAAGTCTCTGACCAACCCATTTGGCTTAGTTTGTGCTCCAGGTATCATGAACTGATCTGGTGCCAGTTTGCTTTGGCAATGCTCGGAGGTCTGGTTCAGTCTATCCCAACCCACTTGACAATATTATGCGAATGTTTGCATAGCAGGTCAAAAAGCCACAGTACCAGGAGACCTGGAGAAATAGCTGTTTCTGTTGTGGTTCAGCCAAGCAACAACCAACCTGACTGAATGTGGTTCTGAGTGACACCGGACCTGACATTAAACAAACATTAAATCTCCAAAACTGAAATTTTACACTGAGCTGCGATGTAAGGAAAATGCTTTTAACGGCTAAATGCTCCAAAATGTCCTCCTCATTTTCAGTCCGAGAGAAGATGGAAAGTGATACACTTTAAAACTACTCTTTGCCTTAATGAAATACAGCATGCACAGTCAAAAGCTGGAGATAATCTTTCTTTTAAGAGTCTCTGCAGAATTGAGTTGATAAAGACAGAGCTGATTGTTTTTGCAAGGTGTGCAAGGAAAAGGAAAAACTTTAGTTTTATAATATAAATGTGAATACTGTTGGGAGATAACTTTAATGAGGAAAGATAGAGGTTGAATTGCAATCCAACTGTTTCTGTGATTAAAATACTTCAATAAGTGGAAACAAAAAACACAAATTAACATCTTTTTAGTCAGTAGTTCAGCTTACCAAAACTAGAATTAAATATATTTTAAAATGTAATTTATTCTTGTGTCATCTTCAGTAATTGCATAAGTTTTCAGTGTTACATGATCCTTCAGAAATCCTTGTAATATATCTATCTTGTACAACAAAAAAAGATTTATTAGCACTAATATTAGCAATGTTGAAAATAGTTTTTTTTCCTGCTTAAAAGTATTTATTGTAAATTGAGATTTATAAAAAAAAAAAAAAAAAAAATCTCTACCCCAAACTTTGTCAAAAGCTCTATTATAAAAATTTATAATAAGAAAAAAATGTTTCTTCTTGAGCACCAAATTCGGATATTGGGACACCTGACCATTACACCAACAGTGACTTTCTTAATACATAGAAACCTTATAATGATTATGAACCTTGCTTTGTATACTGGGGCACCGTGGGGTACACTGAAGCGTTAAAGAGATAGTTCACCCAAAAATGGAAATTCTGTCATTACTTTCTCACCCTCATGTCGTTCCAAACCTGTAAGACTTTCGTTCATTTTCAGAACACAAAGTAAGATATTTTTGATGCATTCCGAGAGCTCTCTGACCCTCCCATAGACAGTAACGAGGAGATTGTTAAAATAACCCATGTGACATCAGTGGTTCAACTGTTACTTTACAGAGCTATGAGAATATTTTTTTGTATGCAAAGAAAACAAAAATAACAACTTTATTCAACAATTTGTATGAATTGTACAAGTTGAGGTTGTAGGATTGAGCGAGGAGTTTACTGCTTCTGTCTTCCCCTTATCTATTTTGACCCCTTTAGGGTTAATGTGATATCCAAGGAACTGATGAAAGCTAATGGAATATACACTTCTCAGCTTTGAGGTCAAAATGGTACTCACTCAGCTTGGCCAGCACAAGTGAGACATGGTGACAATGGTCAGTCTCGTTCGGGTAATATACAATGGATGTAAACCTGGACAAAGCGATGGAGGTACTCCTGGATCACCTCACTCGTGAACTCTTGGAATACAGAAGGGGCACTGACCAGGCCATATGAGATGACACAGTAATGTAGGGGCCACAAAAGTTGTTTTCCATTCAAACGTATTATCCGAATGAAGTTGTATGTGCTGCAAAGGTCAAGCTTCATGAAGATGATAGCTTCACACAACAATTCCAAAGTAGCCAGGATGAGGGTACCTGTATTTCACAGTAAGTTTGTTAACAGACTGGTGATCGATGCAGATACTTTTTTGTCCTTTTTCATCATAAATAAGAAACCAGTAGCAGCAGGGGATTTTGATGGATGAATGTAGCCCTGGGATAGTGCTTCCAAGTACTTTTCCATGGACTTCTGTTTGGGAATGACAGTGGATAAATCTTTTCTCTAGGCACTGGTTCACCAGGCAGCAGATTAACAGCGTGGCTCCACTGTCAATGAGGTGGTAAGTGGGAGGCTCACTTGGGACAGAAGGCTTTCTTGAAGTGAGAAGTACAGGACGGAGCTTCAAGAGACATTTGTTTAATTGGGTCTTGATGGTAATGGAATTGACTTCAAATACAAGCGACTTGCATGGAGGAACTGATGGAAAGCAATAAAGCAAACACGGAGGGCCCCACTTCAGGACATGTCCTGAAGAACAGGATACCATGGGTGCTTAACGAGCCATGGGCACTCCAAGATGATGACCACTGTTGTCTTTTCCTGAACCAGGAGAGTGATGTCTTCCACTTGCAAGCAGCCCAGCTGTAGCCTTATTTGGCCCACACAGTGACAGATAGTGCTATGACCCAGAGGTTTCCTTTTTATTTAGAAGAACATGAAGTTTCACATGGATATTCTGGAGGTGGGTGCAACAGATATTAAGTTGCAGGCTGACCCTAAATCTAGACACAGATAGGGAGGCATTAGAGACAGTAAGAGTTACAAAGGTGGCTAAAGGCTTGGCATAGAGATTATGGTAAGTGACGAAACTCTTTGTTTGTGGGTCTCGATGGGGTGTGTAGATACCACATGTCTGTACTCCATAATATGGACAGAGATCAAGAGTACACAAGGATTGACGCTTTGCCGAGGAGAGAGAGCAAGTGCAGATCTTTGCCAGTTTGGGGAAAGTCATGGCCTAATGGTTAGAGAGTGGGACTTATTATCCAAAAGGTTAAAAGTTCGAGTCTCGGGCCAGCAACGATTGTAGGTGGGGGGAGTGAATGTACAGCACTCTTTCCACATTCAATACCACGAGCCTTGAGCAAGGCACTGAACCACCAACTGCTCCCCGCCGCAGCAAAAATGGCTGCCCACTGCTCCGGGTGTGTGTTCATGATGTGTATTTAATGCTGTGTTACTGTTATGGGCACTTTGGATGGGTTAAATGCAGAGCATGGCAAACTCAGCAAATTCTGAGTATGGGTCACCATACTTGGCCCTATGTCACATCATTTGTCACTTGTTTGTGGCCTGGTTCTGGAGACGTATCTGGCTGGGAATTAAGATACAAGGAGCAGATGTGATGTATCATTGAGGCAATTCTTCATCCAGTGAGCCATGCAGATGGACAGCTGAATGAATTATACAAGCCCGCTGGAGTTGTTGTGAGCAGCATGTTGCAGCCTCAATGCGAGTTCCAGTTCTTGATGGGATGTTGGCTCATTCCAGTCATTGGCAGCTGTGAGGGTCCAGAATTTCAAAGCATCTATGATTGAGGTTTTCCTTGACGTAACTGATAGAGTTGTTCACTGACTTAAGTATCACCAACAGAATCTCCAAAAACCTCACAGTAATGGGAAATTTAATTCTTAAGGGACTGAGTGGCAGGGCCAACTTGATTCCATATAGTTTCTGCCCAATGGAGAGCTCTTCATTAAAAAGGAACAAGAGTGGGGTGCCTGCAGGGTTCATGGTGGGTTGTGGTCTGGCCTTCTGTTACAGAACACCAAACACGGTAGACAAAATATTAGGAACCCAATCGCAGGTATTTATTACACAGTTTAAGAATAATGACAGCTAAGTATGTAAGCAGAGATTCAGAGCAGCACACTACACAGGGGAGCAGAACATACAAATACATACACAGGGGATTACTTAAGGAGATCGCTGGAGATAATGCTGGAGATTGCTGGAGTTAACTTTGGAAACCACTGTAGACAACACAGTAGATATTGTTGTCTGGATACTAGTTTCTCTCTTTAGCTGTCCAAACTCAATTTTTGAGCGAAGTAAACAGAAATTATTATTGTTCATGTACACAATAGTACACATATAATGACACATAATAATATCCATTGTATTTAACAAATTATCTGTATTAAAACCTGAGCCTTTTATCAAATATTTCCTTACTTCCTGAAGCAAGACACTGACCAGTCTGACGTAGCGATATTGGCTCAACCAGTGGTGAGAATTTAGTACAGGACTATTTATTTCTTTGACCAATGCAGATGACAGGGTTTTTCGGGAAGCTTGTTTGAAACAATAATTATTTTTTAACTAATTTCCAGTTTGTCATGCTGGTGGTGCAGAAATTATACACTGCAGTTTTAAAGAGCTTAGGAAAAATTGGGTCATGCTGGGCATTGACACACAAAAATGCCATTTTGGCCTTGAATATAAATAGGTATGGCCAAATTTAAAAAATAATAAAAAGCAATAAATAAACGAGTGTCTGTGAAGCTGCACATGTATTTATGTGACACTGGGGTGTTCACAAGTAATCCCTTCCAGTACACTTCAAACTGACAACACTAAACAGACTAAAGGTCCTTCAACTGAATCCCGTCCCAGCTCTGCTTGAGTGTCTGATCACTCTGGTCTGGAGACAAAAACCACTAGTTGCCCCAGAGGAGAACTTACGTCCTGAGCCAGGCCCTGTGTGCTTTCCAACAGTGGAGCAGGCCGCTGGGCTCTGTACTTCTGCAGTCTGTCATAGACCTGTGAGGAGAAGAGAAGTGGCATTAGACTGCCGTCCGATGCCCAGAGGGTTACTGTTCACCCTTTTGACCCTCACCCCTGAAATACATCTGTAGAAGCAAAATGTTTCTCTGTATTATGTAAGTAATATATCACTCAATATGATAAGCAGAAGTAACCGAAGTGTAAATATGTCAGTCAAATCTATAGTAACATGATTTTTTGTGTGTGTGTTTATCGTTTATCTGTCTGTTCATCCATTGGCTGGACTGTATGGTGCAGGTAATGCTAAAGCTATTAGAATATCAGCCAAGAAAGATGTAATCATATTTATGGTCCTCACACAGCTAAGAGAGCTCATAAAGACGAACATGTTTCATAACAGATGTATTAGGTAAAACTATTTTAATTTTTAAAAAGATGATGTCATACGCTAAAAACCAAATACATTTTGGCTTGTAGGTTTGGGGCTACATTCTCTGTTAACACAAAACTGCATGTAACACACTTAACACACTTGCTATCAAAATCTCTTGCTATTTCTTAATGCAGATCAATGTGTCAAATATCACACCTTACGTATAGGAAGCCAACAAATAAATCTATTAAATATTTATTTCCACAATAAGGGAATTGCCATTTTGTGAACAATTTTATGATGATGTATATTCTGACTTACACTGCATATTTATTTCAAATTCTTATGGTACATTTCTTGTTTATTGTTTAAATTTTTTTCCCCCAACACAATTAAGAGCTTTGATTTACTTTACAGTCATATGGCCAAAACAAAAACTTTCTTTTTTACATACTTAGTAGCCTTTAGTTTCATGTTTTTGTTCGCTGCTGAGATGGACTCTGACATTAGTTGTTGTGTAGTGAGATTTGGTTTAATGAGATCAGTTTAAGACATTTCATACTCATGCTGAAATGTCTTGCAAATAAAGTAAATTCATAGCTTGCCTCTGGAGATATGCTTGTCAGTGTAACAAACACTTTTCCTTTTAATGGCCCCTTAACAGGTGTGTGTGAGGGAAGTTTCAAGCAGCAGTTTCACATGCTATAACTCATCTAAACTATTTTTGAATTATTGCATGTAGGTTTCTGTGAACTTATTTGAATTTAAAACTACATTAAATATTCATATTTTAAATTTCTATCGCCTTTTTTATCAAATGAACTATAATGAAGGTAAAAAGATCAATTACAGTACATGAAACACACTTTCCTATATTTACTAAAATACACAAGCATTCAAACATTTGGTTTTAGCACATCTGCAATTGGTATACCAAAACTGGTAAACTTAAAAAACCTAATTTAGTAGTTTAATTGTGAGGACGTAGTGCTGAAGGACAACTAAATATTTAATGAAGTATAATGATTGTGCTAAAAGTGGAACTACTGCAAGTATACTTTCATGTACACTATCAAAATATTAAGCACAATATAAACACATTAATATTAAGAAATGTGCATTGTACACAAACATTTAGAGGAAGCATTTTAATAATTCTGTTATTGCACTTCAAAAATTAATAACTAACTGTGAATTGAATCTAACTGATTCTCGCTGTTTACCCAAAGATTCACAGCCCATACCTGTTACTGATGTCTTATATATTTAATGTTTCTTTAAATAAATCTGTCAGGAAAAGTTATAACAGCCACTGAGTAGCCTAAATGAATAGACCTAGCCTTAAAATCAACAACGAATCAGAGTAGAAACATAACAATTTAAAATTTATATTTATAAGGTCATTTTAAAACTACCTTATGTACAATTTACATGTTTGCATTAATTTTTATTTGAGTGGTGATAAAAAATATTGAATCGAACTTGGACTAGTTTGGAATACTTGTTTATTGTAAACTTTAATATTATAGCAGTGTGTATGTAATAGGGCTTCCTTTATAGTTTACATCATTAGCTGAGATCTGCATGTGTTTTGTTTTATCTGCACATGTCTTTGCATGTGTGTTGTCTTTTACAATATGTCATGAAGAACAGTAAAAGCCATAAATGCTACTGGTATTTAATGTACTGTAGGTATTCATTATTATGTCATATAATATTGTTTCTGGCATGCTTTTTAAGTTTTTTTGTACCAATGATAGAAATAGCTTTCAAACATTTTTTGAGCAGTTATGTTGTTTCTAGGAAAGTGAAAAGTCAGACTGATTGGAAAATATGATCCTTTCTTAGCATTCAAAGAGAAACATCCAGCAGGAGCACTGAACACCTCACAGATCCACATGACTAATGGAACAGGGCACCCAACAGTCCAGCTGAGCTGTGTTTGGGTTTTTATCACAGTCTCCCCTTCCCCTTCAACCTCTCCTCCCTTTCTCCTCGCCTCCCCCCCTCTCTGTGTCACAGACAGCATGTGCTGGATTCATCAGACCCATCTGCCAGCAAATGATGATGCTGGGTGTGAATTTGCTGCAGTGTTTGGAGAACTTAGTTTTCAAAAGATTTCATTCTAAAGTGTATGAATGAACGATTAACCCTCTGTTGATCTCTGATCATTTAGATGTACCCTCAGAATGAAAATTTGTGACTTTTCTGGCACCTATGATATCTAAGAAAAGAAGTGAACATCACTTGTGATCTTCATTGTCAAAAAAAAACAAAACCTTTTTGTTGTTGTACAATACACAAATCACCCACAGTTAAGAAATAAATAAATAATAATAATAATATTATATTCCCTAGTTGCTTCTGAGAGTATTTTCAGACATATTAAGGCATGTTATTATTTTGAATTTGGATACACTGACAACACTAATGGCAACTATACACAACCGCATGTAAGTGAGGAATACCAGAGGGTTAGGAAGTGACGGACTGGAAAAATGTGTGATTGAAGTGAGTAGTTTACAGTACTCAATGAATGAAGGAATAATGAAAAGAAGAACCAAAAAACATTAAAGCTATCCCATGACTTTGTCACTTTTTCCATTTAATATTGTGAAGGGCTCACTCTGCTTTGGGCCTTCATGAACATCAATAAATATTTTTAAACTACTGGAAGAAACACTTGGTATCTCTAAACCATTTGTGTATTTTAAACTAGATGCTGTTACGTCTCACAACCTCATCATCTGCAGAAATAAACTGCCACTCAAAGTTAACACATGATGGACTTAAAGGCATTGTAGAATTGAACTTGACTGGATATTACAGGAATGTGATTACATAACTTCTTTATTTTCTTTAGTAAAACCCTAATCGATGCTACAATTTATCATACGACCAGATATTAGGTTCAAAATATTATGAAATTATAATTTATTTATAATTAATTAAAATACTTATTTATGACACTTTTAAGGTCCTATATAGCACTTTCAAAGCATGACTCTTTATCAAACCTTATAAAAAGGGTTCTGTTTAACACCAAAAAGGGTTCTACTATTGTAACAAGCCAAAGAACCCTGATCTGGTACCATTTAGAACCAATTTATTTTTAAGTGTGATGACTCGATGGAATTCCAGTCTAAAGCTAAACAATCACGATATTGTGTCCATCATGCACTACACAGTTTTCCATGAAATCTGTCAACTCTAACTTGAATTTCTGCAACTAGCTTTGACTCATCCAAGGTGCAAACCAGGGCAAAAATCTGTTCAAAATCATGTAGTGTATTCCAGCCTTACGTCAATGCAAAAATTTGTGATTGAGTGAATAAATGAATGAATGTGTGGGTGAGTGAGTGACTGATCAAGACAGTGAGTGTATGAATCAATCAACCAATGAATCAATCAATCAATGAATCAATGAATCATTGAATGAATCAATGAATTAACAAATGAGTCAATGAATCAATTAACGGAGTCAATGATTGAGTGAGTGAGTGAGTGAGTAAATGTGTAAATGTGCAGGTGCTTATGGTTAAGCCAGCAACTTGATCTAAATAATTTCACTCAATTCAAATCATAGCCCTGGCAAAACAACAGTCACTAAAGTGGGCTAGCAACACTCATATATTGGATGCTGCTAAAATAAAAAATCTGACCTTAATAAGCAGATGCAGAGTATTGCCCCTGAGCATGTCCTGAAGAAAAGTGCTGTCCTCTGAGGTGTCCATATGAGACTCCAGCCCATGACTCAAAGAGTCCAGCAACTTACACACACCTAAAGATGAGAGGAATATGATAAACAATCTAATAGTCTCTAATATTCCCTGAATTATTCATTTCTATTTTTATACTGAACATTTTCTTTTATTGACATGACATGTAAATGTAGGATATTAATGATTTGTCTCATTCACATATTGCCCTCTACTGGCAACACATTTAGGCTTGCAACTCTGACCCTCTATAGTGAAACGAAATGCTTAAATGCAGATCAAGATACAACTGCGTTTTACATACCTTATTATTAACCTAACTTTTAGGAGAGGTGCACAAGACCGAAAACTGAGAGCTTTCAATGAGACACAAAATACAACCTGACACCACTAATCTTTCATAAAACCTCTGAAATAATGCCATAGAGTAACCACATCCCACAGACTCAAGCCTGCAGCCAAAGTATACACAAGCACCAAACTGCACTCATGACCCTAAAACATCGTGCTCACCTCCTGGTCCAGATGATGGGTCTATCATGATGATATACAGGAAAACGACAGATAAAGGTCCTGCGTATCAAGAAAAATAAATAAAAATAAAACAATTCATATTCACTGCAAAATATTGATACTGGTATTATTTCATTGTCATATACACTACAATTTAATGTAAATATATATATGGTTTTGCATTTCCTGTCTCAAAAAAGTTGTATTGTACTGTATAATGTTATTATTATTCACTTCTGCTCATACATGTATGAACAGTTTGTTGTGGGAAATCATTCATATATAATATATCATTAATTCATGCCAAATGAATATCACTAACTGTCAACATGGTCAAACTGCAGTAGCACACAGTTCTTTTTGTTGTATCAGTATAAATTGGTTAACTTGATACTGGATTAAGAATGTCAGTGTGACCCAATTTATATGATAAAACTTACATAGCATGTGATCTGCATTTATAGTAGGATAACTTCATTATTCAAACATCTCTCACAAGACCCTGTTAACATTAAAAAGGGGCCTATCACTATCAGAAATCAAACTTTGTTATTCTACAGCTTACCTGGCCTGCAGTAATGGTCTTGTCTGGTAGTTCACTTCTAAACTCTGCATGAAGTGTAACAGAGGCTCACTCACAAACTATCAGGCAGATAGATCATCATCGGTAATGACCTAAATGGAACAGACAAGCAGACACACTCAATAAAGCAGCACAGCATCTGACCTCTTTAGCTCCAATATGGCACAAATAAACCTCAGCCTTCTGCAACTGCGAAACAGACACATTAAAAATCAACTACATTTATTTACTGACCTTATTGAATATTTTAAGTAAATAGTTGATTATATGGCATTGCAGCACCTTGCAGTCCAGTTATAGAAGAAATCAAAGCACACCAGAGATGTATTTACTGTGCTGGACTAGTTTACAAGAAATTTACCAAATAAACTTACAAAAATAAACTTTTTTTTTTTTTTCAGTCATTAACTGAAAACACATATAAAATGTATTTAGTGTTTTAAAAAAAGTATATATATATATATATATATATATATATATATATATATATATATATATATATATATATATATATATATATATATATATATATATATATATATATATATATATATACCATATGATAAATGTAATATTATAAAATGAATTAGAAATATTGTGATTATCTCCAAAGTGAATACCCAGTGTAATAAATGATATTGACTATTTGATTCTAAACATTTACTGTCAACAAATGGAATAGTGCCACACTACTTTTTATCACGTCAATTATTGGTTCATTTAGCACCAAAAATAGGTGTGCTTTTCACTCCATATACCTTAGTTCTTATATTGTTCAGAACATTTCAATATTCTTCAGTTATTGAAAAAGCCTAAGTGGTAACAGGGGATCCAAAAATACTATCATAAATATGTCAATGCCTTTATTCATCCTTTTTTAATAAACAATAATATAATTTAATGTAAGAATTCATTAACCTTTACTAAATTAAAAATAAATTCTCCTAATTCCATCCAAAGGTTTTGGACAAGTTTACATAAATAATAACAATATCAATAAAAAATAAAAAAATGAAATAATAATAATAATAATAATAATAATAATAATAATAATAATAATAATAATAATAATAATAATAATAATAAAAAGTTAACAACCTTATCTTACTTTTACCAACAAATAAATAATAATATTAATAATAATGAATAAACTCCTTCAGCTGTTACTTGATTTTGGTTTTGAAAAATAGGCTATTACAGATATGTTTGTTATTTCATTTTTTATCAGTCAGCTCAACACTGTTTGATGTTTGTTTAGATTTTGTCAAAGAGTAAACATAACTTTTAACCTATGCTTTTAAAAAGCTGAACAAGGTTAGAGTCTTTAATAACAGAATTCAGTTCCATAAATTGGACAGGAAAATTGTGGAAACAGGAAAACTATAAAAACATATTCATAAGGTGATTAATATCCTATTTAAGCAAATTCCTTAAGAATAAAGATTTATTTTCAATTATATTGGTAATCCAAAGAAGTGTGAGGAGATAAATTGTGTGAGTAGCTTAGCAAATTTACAGTCTAACAGAGCTTGCTGGTGGAATTTGGGCAATTTAGGAGGGAGTTTAGAAATATTAAAGTAACACGTTAATTTAGCAGAAATTTTGAGCCACCAAACTGAAACGCACAACCAGAATTGACCAGTCAGCCACAGATATTTAGAAAAGAGGTGAGGTGGGTCTGGTGCCATCTAGTGGTTCAGAGGATACTGATATAAAATTATCATTTTTAGCTCTGTCAGAACAGCGTAGTCAAATTTACTTTCATTATGAAGTCCTAAACTACATTACACTGTGTACACATTATGCATATATACTCTATTTTGACACTTTTTAACCTTTTAGCCTATGGAGAAACTGAAATACACAGAGATCCGCTGAACATTACCTTGTTTAATAGGATTTTTTACTTCTATACATTAATTTAAGATCTTTTAGCTTCAGTTAAACAAGTTTAGCACATTTACAGGTGCTGGTCATATAATTAGAATATCGTCAAAAGGTTGATTTATTTCACTAATTCCATTCAAAAAGTGAAACTTGTATATTATATTCATTCATTACACAGAGACTGATATACTTCAAATGTTTATTTCTTTTAATTTTGATGATTATAACTGAAAACTAAGGAAAATCCCAAATTCAGTATCTCAGAAAATTTGAATATTGTGAAAAGGTTCAATATTGAAGACATTATTGGTGCCACACTCTAGCTAATTAACTCAAAACACCTGCAAGGGCCTCTTAGTCTTCTGTAAGCAATCATGGGGAAGACTGCTGACTTGACAGTTGTCCAGAAGACGACCATTGACACCTTGCACATGGAGGGCAAGAGACAAAAGGTCATTGCAAAAAGAGGCTGACTGTTCACAGAGCTCTGTGGTCAAAAACATTAATAGAGAGGCGAAGGGAAGGAAAAGATGTGGTAGAAAAAAGTGTACAAGCAATAGGGATAACCGCACCCTGGAGATGAATGTGAAACAAAACACATTCAAAAATGTGGGGGAGATTCACAAAAAGTGGACTGCAGCTGGAGTCAGTGCTTCAAGAACCACTACGCACAGACGTATATGGGTTTCAGCTGTCGCATAACTTGTGTCAAGCCACTCTTGAACAACAGACAGCGTCTGAAGCGTCTCGCTTCAAAAAGGACTGGACTGCTGCTGAGTGGTCCAAAGTTATGTTCTTTGATGAAAGTAAATTTTGCATTTCCTTTGGAAGTCAGGGTCCCGGAGTCTTAAGGAAGAGAGGAGAGGCACACAATCCACGTTGCTTGAGGTCCAGTGTAAAGTTTCAACAGTAGGTGATGGTTTGTGGTGTCATGTCATCTGCTGGTGTTGGTCCACTGTGTTTTCTGAAGTTTTAGAGCACTTCATGCTTCCCGCTGCTGACCAACTTCATAGAGATGCAGATTTCATTTTTCAACAGGACTTGGCATCTGCACACAGTGCCAAAGCTTCGAGTACCTGGTTTAATGACCATGGTATCCCTGTTCTTAATTGGCCAGCAAACTCGCCTGACCTTAATTTTCTATGGGGTATTGTGAAGAGAAAGATGTGATATGCCAGACTCAACAATGCAGAAGAGCTGAAGGCCACTATCAGAGCAACCTGGGCTCTCATAACACCTGAGCAGTGATACAGACTGATCGACTCCATGTCACGCCGCATTGCTGCAGTAATTCAGGCAAAAGGAGCCCCAACTTAGTATTGAGTGCTGTACATGCTCATACTTTTCATGTTCATAATTTTAAGTTGGCCAAGATTTCTAAAAATCCTTTCTTTGTATAGGTCTTAAGTAATTCTAATTTTCTGAGATACTGAATTTGGTATTTTCCTTAGTTGTCAGTTAAAATCATCAAAATTAAATAAATAATCATTTGAAATATATCAGTATGTGTGTAATGAATAAAAATAATGTCAAAATACTGTCGCTTCGTGAGTAGCAAAGGAAAAGGTGCACGAGCGCTGGGTTGCAGTCGTCTGCTCGTGCACGTCGGGCGCTGATCGCGAGCACTAGACTCTGCTCGTGCACTCGCGGGGCGCAGTCACGAGCAAAACGAAGAGATGGACCGTCAGCTCTTTCCCGAATAGCGAAGCAGCACTGCAGCAGAGTTACTTTTACCGATATTGTAGTGTGTGTTTGCAGGCAGTTCCACCAAAGAGAGCTGTAGTGCAGCAGAACTGCTTCAGTAGTAGTAACACTTCACTTCCACATCATTGCAGCATTAATGGTAATGCATGCAACGAATCCATCCAGACTCAATGATGGGTAATCACACATTTACCTCCAGTTTTCACCTTTCAGTTAACGTTAATCGCTTAAAGCCTAAACGAAGTGCATATTTTGTTCGAAGAAATTGTTTCAAAGTAGTTTTCCCCCCTCTAATAGCGAGTTGTTTTCCATTTCTCTACGTTAGCATTGTAGCTGGCTAGCAGATAGCGCGTTTCTGACTATATTAACTTTTTTGTCTTTCACAGGTGTAATGAGCGAAGAGATCCTCAAGCCTACCAGGTACACAGAGAAGTATCTTATCATTGAAAGTAGAAACATATTTGGGAGAAAAGCCGAAATAGTGTCAAAATTGGATTAACGTTAACCGGTTTTAGCATAACACTAACGTTAGTGCTCACAGGCCTAGTTCCTGTTTGCTAACTTAATCTGTGATATACATTACGTGTCACACTTTGTAGATAATAGAGGTCAGTAATTTGTTTTTAGCAAATTGTTCTACAATTAAACTAAAATAGTAGCTCATATAGAGATAATGGTGTGACTAGAGAGCTCTCGTCTTGTTTTGTAGTTAGCTATCCTAATTAATGCATTCACAACAAATAAAAACTAATAGCACATCGTTTTCATTTACTGTTAGGCCTTATAAGATCTAGTATTACATTTTATAGCAAAGCGACTTAATGATTAAAACACCAATAAGAGTGCAGATCAACTAGCTCCCTATCTAGTTTTAATTAACATACTAATATATTTATTGATTTATTTTATTTATTTATTTTTTTAAGCACCAGGTGCTCTTTCATGGCATTTGTAGTACAGTAACGTAAAAAATTACATTTAGTGATTACATAACATTACATTTATTTTAGCCTGCTTTTCTCTGCCAGAATAAAACTTCATGCTTTGTGGATCTTTGCAGTCCTTCTCTCTTACATTGTATTTTGCAGTCTGTCAAATATCAGTCAAAGAGTCACTCGTCAAATGACCATCGTCATGACAAGATGCGAGATCCGGCAGACTCCACACCACCGGCTAAAATGCTGCGGCGATCAGACAGTCCAGACAACAAGCACAGTGACGGAACAGGGCACAGCCAAACGAAAGCACTCCACGTTCACCGGACCCGTGAGAGGGACAGCGGTAAGAACTCGAGTGAGGAGAGGTTCCACATGCACATGGTTAAAGTTTTATGGTTGTATGATATGGTCCTTAATACCTCAGAACCCCAAAATCCTTATAAGGGGAAACATTATTCACAGTGGTAAATAATTATACATGGTAGTATATAAATATATATTTAGTTGCGGTTATGCTGGACATTATAATTAAGAGTGCACTGACCACGGGTTTGGAGGTAGATATCAGTGAGTAACATTATGAGACCGTAAACGGCACCCACTGGCAGAAACATTTCACAACTAGGTGCTTGTTATGTGTGTCAAACTTTTATTTTTGAACTAAATTTAGTTTATGCTTTTGTTTAGGCGTTATCAGTAACTCAGATTACTGTAGGTGATGATACACAATGTGAAAAGTCATCTCAGCACTGCTATTAAAGCATAACTTTTATTAATTGCATTGCAATGAAACCTGCATTTCCGATGACACTAAAATTAGATTCGTCACAATCTGGAACTGTAACAAGCGATTCTGAGTTTAATAGAACTGTTTGTATTGATGCTTTACGCATATTATGTGTTTAGTTGGTATGGTTTGGTTTACAGGTCTGTGTTTTTTAATATAGGTTTATTTCATTTACTGCTAGGGTTCAGTGTTGGGCAAGTTACTTTTAAAAAGTAATTAGTTACAGTTACTAGTTACTTCTTCCAAAAAGTAACTAAATTAGTAACTCAGTTACAAATTTTTAAAGTAACTAGTTACTTAAGAAAGTAACTATTGCGTTACTTTCAAGTAAAATTAAATTTTAAATGCTCAAACGTGACCCCACCTCTACCCCTCTTTAAAGGAACTTAAAATACATGTGCATGTTCAATTATTTATGATAAATCTGAATATTATAATGAAATGGACACTTAATACAATACATTATTAACAGAAACATGAAACATTGTACACACATCTAAAAAAAAAAAGTTGCTGTGGGACAAAGTGAGACTAGCCTCCAATCAAATGGCATGTATGTAGATATTATGTTTATATAGTGGATCAATGCAAATAACACGATAGATTTTTGGGAACTTTTGATATTTCCTTTTATTGTTTCTTTAATTTCTTGAAGGAAAAAGTAATGTATATACTTCTATTTAGAGAAGGCTACTTTTGGATTATTTGGGCTCGTCGCCATACCTGTCTCTCGTTGACTGACTGGCTTGTGTTGTTCGTTGTGTGTCCTGTCCTGTCCGATGATGGGTCGTTCGCGAATGAGCGTTAGTGATGATGGATCGACTCGTTCGCAAATGAGCTTTTGAGGAGTCGTTCGCGATTCGCGAATGAGCCGACTCTAAGAGCCGGCTTTTTTAGTTGAACTTCGGGAGCTGGCTCGCATATCTGAAGAGCCAACTAATTTTTTTTCAAATTTAGCCTATAGAAATTAAATAATTATGTAATAAAAAATGAAATATTATAGTCAAAGTCATTTAAAGAGCCGTTTGTGAGCCAAAGAGCCGGCTCTTTTCAGTGAGCTGAGTCAAAAGAGCCGAATTCCCATCACTACTATGCGTGCTTTCGAAAACCCGCCCAACTCTACCTCTGATTGGCTTACAGTGAAATTTTACTCTACCTCAGCCAATCGTCAGCATTTATGCGCTTGTCTCGTGCTCTGCCCACTAACCAAGGAAGAACAGTAAAAAAAAGTATTTGCCTCTCGCTCAGAGATCTAGTTGGTCTGATGAAAAAAAAAAACAGCTTCATCATCAGTTATAGTAACGCGCCGCATTTTTTGGCAGTAACGGTAACGGCGTTATTAAGATGAGAAGAGTAATCAATTAGATTACTCGTTACTGGAAAAAGTAATGCCGTTAGTAACGCCGTTATTTAGAACGCCGTTATTCCCATCACTGCTAGGGTTACATCAATATTAAAATAGCAACTTTCTACCTGATTCCTATAATCCAGTATTTTTTGTCTTGTTGTTATTGCTATTAATATTATTATAATGTTAGTTATATACTAAGGTGTTTTGTCTTAGTTAACTTTTAATTTTAAATACTAAGAGTCTATTTGGTTATTTTAGTTGTAGTATTATCTAAACCAGTATATGTGAAATGGATATCCATTTTGAGATTTGCTACCTTTGCATAACCATGTTAAAATGTAATACATAATATAATTAAATCTGCCGATAACTGACATAATACATGGTTTGATGAATCTCTAGTTTGCGGTCTTGCATTTTAGAATTCTGTGTTATTAATGTTATTACTTTTGAAATTTGACGTGTTATAAACCAAAACACCATTTGGAAGTTGTAGGATTATATATAAAAGGCTAAAGGATTATACAAGAAGGCTAAAATCCGTCTATAATAAAATTGACTGACATGATAATAGTTTTTAAATGTTTTTATAAAACAGATTTAATTGCTAGATTTTAGTAAATAAAGCAGCATTAAAACACAGGATACTCTCTTGTGCTTCCTTCATGCTGTCTTATTTCCTGTTATTGCCACAGCCATGAGGCTGCAGCAGGTGCATCGTATTATTTATCTTTTCATTTCAACTCATCAGAGCCCTCTTAGCATTGGTCTTTTCTCTGATAGGTTGTGTTGCACGTTAAGACCTTTTTTTAATTGTTATTTTCAGATCTCTGGTGTATTTTCAGTCTTGGTGTAGACTGAAACTTTTATTTGGCATGAAAATATTATAGTAAGAATTAACCCCTTTTTTTCAAATGTAAAAAAACACAAGCCTAAAAAGTAGTATGTAGGGTCACACAATTTGGAGATCAGTGGAAACAGAATCTCGTCCTGTCATGAGGCCATGTTTCCACCGTTCAGCCACAGGACTGTCAGCTCAACCCTATAAACTAGCTGACCATAGTGTTAAATGGAAGCCTAGAGTACTGTCTTGTTTCAGTGAATTATGTTCTGTAAAAGTCTTCAGGCTTTCACGTGATTAGTGGTTTGTTATTTATGTTTCAGGTGTCAGTCCTTCTCCACAAGAAAACTCCCATCATGCATCCAGTTCTCACCCTCATCCAAACAGAGCTTCAGAGATGGTAAGTTGATTAGTCAGTGGGTTGTCTGAAGAACTAGAATGTGTTATGGAATTTAAGGAAGCCTGTGCAATTAGATATTTGCAACATTTTGTGGCGTTATTCTCCGATAACAACCGTTGTGATTAGCAACCACTCTTCCGGGTGTTGCAGACTCGCTTTCTCTCATGATTGGTTTATGGTAAAAAAAAAATATATATATATATATATATTTGAGATGATAGAGTATATCTGACAGTGTTTTTCTTCGCATTACACATTCGCATTATCCTGAACATTGTAAATAGGCAATTGTTTTATGTCTTCCTGAAAATATATCCCGAGTTCTTAACTTAGTCATCGATTACCTAGGAAGTCAGGGAATGTTTTGTTTTTTATTTGGTTATAAGCTGCGAACACATTGGCAATAAAATTACATAGATGAAAACTAAGATGGAAATACTTTTGAACATTTACATATACAGTTATAACCATAACAATTGAGTTATCCGCTGAGTGATTATTACAGTTTTTATCGATTAACTGTTGCAGCCCTGCTTTTTTTGGTAAAACTCATCCAAACTCATCCATCGTGTGCATCCAAATGATTTTTTGTGAGATACCCTCATCTCTGATTTCAAATATGTTAACAAAATGTTACTGTGGTATATATTTTAGTTTATTTTCAGAATTGCATCAATATGTTTATTAATAGCAGAGTGCTGTAAATAAAACAAGGGGTATTCAAACAATTTACTAATATTCCTCAAAACTTGGTAAACAGTGAGATCCAACTGTAAGGTTGAACTGACTATACTGGAGGGCTGTGTGATTCATCGAAATAGTCATAAAAAAAATGATTTGTGTGTGTCAGAGTGTGCGATTTATAAATCACTTTATAGCACTATTTTCTGTGGCCCCGACCTCCCGCCATACACTATCCGAACCAATCAGAATGCAGCACGCCTAAATAGAGCACCAGAACAGAATAGACCGGGCATACAGACTTAACGCCAGGTTCACACACTCCATCTGTGGTGTGTATGCGGTGCATATTTTTTCCTTGCCCATGTTAAAGGCTCAGAGTGTGTGGTTGGGGTCCAGCAGTGCACTGAAGTGATGCGTCTGCAGCAGTCATGCAGCGATGTTTCAGCATGGAGTCCATTTCTAATGTGCTGCACACGTTGAATTAAATTGACCGCAAATGTTTTTCAGAAAAATAAAAACATAGGTTGACACGGAAATGTAGTAATAACACAATAAATGCATGTAATTAATGACTACTGTTTCACAGTCAACACTTGGCTTTTTGGCTAGATTTAAAACAAAGAAAGTGCACTTTTAGATAAACAAGACAATAATAGATGGCACTCGTGGAGTTAGGAAAACAAAGTGATATTTATTGAGTTTAAATGTGAATTTACTGTATGGATACTGTACTCTAGGGCTGGGCGATGTGGCCAAAAAAAATCCCAGATTTTTTTCACAAAAAAATCTGATTTATGGTTAAAATCTTCTAGAGACATGTTACACCTTTTTGATAAAGCTGTAAATGTTTTTCTTTTGGAAAATTTGTTTCAAATTCATACTGAATGATTTTATGACTGTAAAGCATGTCTGTGAAATCGAAATCACAAAATTTATCGTTTTCTTTTTTTTTTTCATATGGCATAGCTCTGCTATACTGGGATATTTAAAGGACTGTTGCTAAAAAAAAAAAAAAAAAAACACATAAATCATCCTGACTTATCCCTATGCCAAATGTTCTCTCAAATGACAAATTTCCCTGGTCTTTCTTTCTACTTTCTTTCTTGATGTGCCTACATATTTCCTGTCTCTTCCAGCCTCGCGAGCCAGCAGATGATTGGTCGGAGCATATCAGTTCGTCTGGCAAGAAGTACTACTATAACTGTAGAACAGAGGTCTCTCAGTGGGAGAAACCTAAAGAATGGTTGGAGAGGTGAGTTGCTTTATATCCCCTGTAGCTGCGTCTCTTCTTCAAACCATGCACTGACACCAGACCTATTGTCTGAACAGAGAACAAAGGCAGAGAGAAGGTGCCAAGACTGTGGTTAACAGTTTTCCCAAAGACAGAGACTACAGACAAGAGGCGATGCAGGCCAGTGCCACAAGTGCCCTCAGTAGTACAAGTAAGTAGCAGAAACGCATTTGTAAGTGGTATTAAGTTGGTAGAAGTTCACTTTGCTGATGGTTTCAGTGGTTCTTATCACATTTGTCTTGTTTTTTTCACAATCACTTTGTTTCTCCCAGAATCTACTTTAGCGGAGAAGCCATTATCAAGCACTGGTTATTCTCAGCCTTTGTCCATAAACCCCTCCAGCACGTCCAGCTCCTCTTCGTCCTCCACAGTGCCTGTGTCCCCAGCCCTGCAAGCTTCAACCTCCACTCTGCTTCAGGACCCAGCACTCCTCCGACAGCTGCTGCCTGCGCTCCAGGCCACCCTGCAGATGAACCACGGCAATGTAGACATGGGCAAAATTAATGAAGGTAATGGCTGCGCAGTGATTCCCAAAGGATTTTGTGAGACTATAGGGGGTACACCATATAGTCAGTACATTTACAAGTTAAATGCATCGATCTGTTGCACTTTAAGAATTCAGAATTAAGAGTGTCCAAATTTAATAAATATGTGATGGGATCTAGGAAAACCCAACACAGGGTGAATTTTACCTTTTATTATGTTTTGATACCATATGAAAGGTGAGTTAAAACACTTTCCTTTAATTTTGTCCATAGCTTGAAAGTAACAAAAGTTATGGTTATCTGAAATTGGCTGATAGTTATGATTTTCTGGAGTGGAATTTTTTAGAAAAATGGGTTTAAAGTGAGATTTTTTTTTTGTCTTGCACTCTGCCATCTCACGATATTTAAATAAATAAAACAAAACTTTGCGTGGCGTAGTTTACACAGGACTGGTGGGAAATGTGCATCGATACACCTTTATTATATGTTACGTGATTTATTTTCATAGGTTAACTGTTTTTGTGGTGTTAAGAGAAAGCACCTCCACAGCTTGTTCTTAATATGAAAAACAGTCCTTTCCGCTTGCTGCAATAAATCCCTACCTAATTTTGACAAATAAATTTACATACAACCTATTTTTTGCATTTCCTGAAAATGTCCAAGTGTTCCCAGATAGCATCCCATATAGTAAATTGCATCAATTATTATCTGGACTTTAAAGTGGATTTACACTATTTTTTATAGTGGTCAAACAATTAGAATATATAGATTATTAGTAACTTACATGTACGTTTGTAATACATATTGGGAATACAACATGTGCTTTTTATTTGGTATTATTGTTTTCTATGCAGATGAACTCTCCTACAAAATCACCCTAATCATTCTTGTCATCTTGCTCTTCTTAAAACAAACTTTTCTTTGTGCATTTCTTTAAAGTTAAGAGATCAGATCTTGTTAGTTTTTCTCCAGTCTTGTAACTTTTCATGCTGCTTACACACTGTAATTTTTCTGTTTTAATTTCCTATTTATCACGTGATTCAAGCATAAATAATATAGAGGTAAGGCCGGGTTACAGATTATTTCCAAATCCGTTTCTAAATCGCAACTAGCTACCAGTTCCATTCAGTTTGTTCTTTTCAATTAGGTGCATTAATGTGTGTAAGGTAAATGATCAATCTTGAGATTTTGAGAATCCGTATTTGCTCAAATAAAGACTGCAGTTTTAAATCCGTATTACTCTACCATATTCAGGACAGTTGTTGTTCTAGGGAGGAAGAGTAGAATCTGCTCTTGATCAGAGATGCTTGATCAGAGATGTTTCATAGATTAGTGTTTATGCAGTATTGTTTTGTTACCCTTTAAACTGCAGTTATCTTCGAGACCAGGGTGGCCGATATAAAGCAGGTTCACACACCATGCTATTTAATTTAACGATATTAAAAACACATGCATAACAACTGATTAAATATTGTTTTCCATGCTTACCAAAATATTAATAAATCATTTGAAAATGAATATAAGAACTTTATTCTTTAACAGGTATTTATTTTATTTTTTTAAGATATTCTTACAAATAGGGATGCATAAATGCACCACTTTAGACACATCAACCGAAAAGAAAAACCATCGGCCTATGCTCATAATATATAAAAATACCTATATATTGTTAGAATGCATTCCAAAATGACATCAATCTGTGAGGTGAGTTTTTGTGTTCTAATAAAACACATCTAATAAAAATCTATACAAATGCATCTACCTGTAGTATGAAACACAATTAGACCTCCATCCAGGTAGCTAAAACATGCTCAGACTGTTTTTCCACTTTGACAACTGCTTTTTTAAAAATATGTGACGTCATCTCTCCGCATGGTGAACATATCGTAAGCCGACCAGGCTTGATGTTCACCGACAGAGCCTTTTTCAGATTGCTTTCAGTGTGTACGACTGCTTTGACACAGTGTGTGTCCTTTTCTGTCTTTGTCTTCCTCCAAGTCCTCACAGCCGCCGTCACACAAGCTTCCTTACAGTCTATGCTTCATAAGCTTCTCACTGCCGGACCGTCCGCTTTCAACGTCACTACTCTGCTTTCCCAAGCTGCTCAGCTTTCCACACAAGGTACGGCTGAAGTCCCAGTCAATTCACACCTCTCCTAACTGATGTTGTGCTGCAGAGCAACTAATCCTCATTTTGTAAAGGAACGATGCCACCATATATGACAGCACTTTTAAGTATGTTTATACACACCCAAGACAATGGACACAAAACATCTTGAACAATTCTCAATAGGTTAAGCTACAAGATTTAGAATTTGTTATTTTTTTTTCAAATGGTGTTAATTCAGTAGTAATTAAAGTAGGATTTAGTACATATGGTTTCTTGTTGTAATTAAATGTATTTAACAGATTCCGTATATAATTTCTATAACTCTGTTTCTATTGAACAGCTCAACAGTCCGGTCAGTCTCCCATGTCATTAGCATCAGATGCCTCTTCGCCGAGGTCATACGTGTCTCCCAGAGTCAGCACACCTCAGACCAATGCTGTCTCTAAACCCCTGCTCAGCTCTGCATCTTTTTCTTCACAACCAAAGGTCAGTAGCAGCTAGTAGTTTGTCATTGCCTAAACTTCTGTTATGGTGGCCTCAGAGTGTTTGGACATGTCATTGCATTAGATAACAAAAGATCAATCCATGTGACATATGTAAACAGAGGATGCTACAGCTTGTTGACCTGTTTTCTTAAGTCCTTTTTTTTGTAGTTACTTTCAACCAGCTGGTCCCAAAGTAATTTGGTAAAAAAAAAATTAAAAAAAAGGTTTGTTGTTCACATCAAGGCTAGAGTCACTGTATGACTTTTAAAATCTGAACAAACACTAGGCATCAACCTTTGTAAGAGGTTACAACAAACACAACAAACTCACAAAGTTACTTGCACAATGTAGGTAGGAGACGCATAACCAAAGAAAATAATCTAAAATCAAACTTGTTTGATATCCTCTGATTTGATGGAATTATAGTCTGAAGCTAATTTGTAAACACAACTACCCAAAATATGCCGACTGGTTCTGACTTTCAAGAAGTAGACTCTACACGTAGTGTAAATTAAATTGAATAGTTTCTGGGTTTTTAAAATGGATTTGTGTAGATTTAAGATAAAATTTTGGTCTTTAGAAAAAGGGCTCTAAAGTTCAAGAAACGCCTATGTACAGTATAAATGTCATATCGGTTTGATATTTAGTTGCAATAATATTCGCACATTTAAGTGTTGCGCAAGTGTCAAAATACTTTTTGGGACCACTGTGTATGTTTTATGTCCCAACACATTTCTGGTCATATTTAAGCTTTTGTTCTTCAATTTCAGGCCAGCGCATCAATTCAAAGACAAGGATCAACTTCCCAGCAGTCTGTCAGCTCTGACAAACCTCTGGAATTCAGTGATCCCCGTCTTCACAGGCAAATGTATGAATCTCTCAGTAGGAACTCATCTTTTGGCTGTTGAAGCAGGCTGTCAAATGTTGTCTTACAGCACCATCTACCTGTTCAGTGCTGAAATGCAACCAAACACATACATTTTGGAGAATGTTGATGGCAATTTTGGTTTCCTTTGACTTTGATTTTATACTTTGATTTTTAAACATAGTATTATTAGTAGTAGTAGTATACAAAATGCATCTATTTCAGTGGTTCTAATTGTAAAATTCTATTTATTTATGCATTTAATTTTTTATAGCAGTCAAGAGGGCTTGTCGGGCTCTAATGTTAGTGCGGGCATCAGCGTCCCCGCCTCAGGCAGCACGTCTCGTACCCAAAGCACTTTCACACCTTCTCTAGCATTGCACTTTGATGAAAATCTCATCAAGCATGTTCAAGGCTGGCCTGCAGAACATGTGGAGAAGCAGGTACGAGCATGCCTTTGTCTCTCAGCTGTTCATTGATCTTCTAGAGCCAGTTGTTCAAATGGAATCTGATCAGATTTCGACTATCGGATTAGAACAAATCTTGAAATCTTGAAGATTGGTTGTTCGACAGAAATCTAAATCTGGTTCAAATAATCTGTGTTATTCAATAGTTTTTAGTGAGATTGGGAAACCGTTGATTTAAAAAAAAAAATCTGATTATACTTACTAGAAGGGTGGATTTCAAGATACAAAAATATAATAAAACTTTAAAACTGGTTAAAAAATGCAACATTTGTTATGTTATATATCCCCAAATGCCATAAAAGCTATCAATATCAAACAAGAAAGTTATCTAATTTAAAGTGTTTTATTATTTAAAAAAATAAATAAATAAGTAGTTATTCACTACTACTACTACTATGATCACAAAACCAGCCAACAATACATTCTATGGGTCAAAATGATTGATTTTTCTTTTATGCCAAAAACATTAGGATATTAAGTAAAGATCATGTGCCATTAAGAAATTTCTGAAAATTTCCTACTGCAAATGTATCAAAACTTAATTTTTGGTGCACAATATGCAGAAGAACTTTATTTGGACAACTTAAAGGCTATTTTCTCAATACTTTGAAATTTATTTATTTTATTTTTTTTGCACCATCATATTCCAGATTTTCATATAGTCGTTAGCATATTTTAGAGTCAAGTCACCTTTATTTATATAGTGCTTTAAACAAAATACATTGCATCAAAGCAACTGAACAACAATCATTAGGAAAACAGTGTCCTATCGTAACGAACCATACATCAATGGAAATCTTAAAGGGGGGGTGAAATGCTATTTCATGCATACTGAGTTTTTTTTACACTGTTAAAGAGTTGGATTCCCATGCTAAACATGGACAAAGTTTAAAAAATTAAGTTGTACGTTTGAAGGAGTATTTTTGTTCCAAAAATACTCCTTCCGGTTTGTCACAAGTTTCGGAAAGTTTTTTTCGAGTATGGCTCTGTGTGATGTTAAATGGAATTTCCTTATATGGGTCCTAAGAGCACTTCTCCCGGAAGAGCGCACCCGTGCCCGTAGAGCAGAGCACAGACATTCAGTGATCACAGCGAGAGGGAAATGTCACAAAAGAAGTGTGTTTTTGGTTGCGAGGGCAAGACAACCCTGCACAAATTACCAAAAAAAAAAAAACATTAAGGGACCAGTGGACGGAGTTTATTTTTACAGAGCATCAACGGAGTTGTGCAAGTGTTTTTATTTGTTCCCTGCATTTCGAAGATGCTTGTTTTACAAACAAGTCCCAGTTTGACGACGGATTTGCGTATCGTTTATTTCTTAAGGGTGATGCAATCCCAACGAAAAAGGGTCACGATCGTATGTTTGAACCGCAGGCGGTGAGTAAAACTGCTTCCAATATCTGTGTTGTTAACTTAGCTATCGGCGCATAAGCACATCAAGTAAACCTTGTACACCTTTAAAGAAAAAAAAAAAGACGACATAAAGTGGAACTTAGTCATTTTCCAAAACCGCTAAGCAAATATATACAGTTTCAATAAATACCACATAGAGACGTCCTGCTGTAGTCGTTGCTGCTGCTGCTCTCGTTCAGTTTCAGCCTCGGGATCTGATTCTGGATCATAAATAAACGGCTGAATCTGACTGTTGGCCATGGTTTGTTTTGGATGATGGTTTTTTCCTCACGGTAATGTCACAGCTTCCAAACGCTCTCAACGCAAAAGCCTACTCGCGCTCGTGATTCTTTAGCTCCGCCCACATGTCACACCTCCAGCGGCTCATGTTTTTCCGAAAAAAATCGGCACAGACTATTTTACTCTTATAAATATAATAAAACTAAAGACTTTTTGGAGATATGAAGGATGCAGTACTACTCTATAGGTACTCAAGATTAACAGGAGATTGAGTGAAAATGAGCATTTCACCCCCCCCCCCCCTTAATAATTCAGCTTTCAGATGATCTATAAAACTACATTTTCCAAAATTGAAACTCTCGACTGGTTTTGAGGTCCAGGGTCACAAATGCAAAACATTTTCTGAGAGAATGCAAACGTGCACACATGCATACATACATACATAGATTATTATTATTTTTACATCATATCCCTTTAGGGACTTTGTAGAGTAATCCAGATTGGGTAATATGAAAAGGTGTGTATCTGGTCAATCAGTTTATCTTTTAATTACCTGATGATGATGACCATGAGATTTCCAAATCCAGATCATTCTGATCCAGATTAAGCTTTTTGAACAACTGGCCCCTAAAGATCAGATATCAGTTTTCCAGCTATTGAATTTCTCTTCCTCTTCATCTTAAATTCCTGTCACCCAGGCGTCGCGGTCACGTGAGGATATCCACAACATGGGAACCCTTTACATGTCAGAGATCTGCACTGAACTTAAGAACCTTCGCTCTTTAGTGCGAGTATGTGAAATCCAGGCCACATTGAGAGAGCAAAGGTCTGTAACCCTGATTTGAATAGAATGAACAAATTTACACAATGAAAAGACCTTTTCTGAATCTTTTTTTCTTCTTTTCACACAGGATTCTGTTTCTGAGACAGCAGATCAAAGAACTTGACAAACTGAAAAATCAGAATTCCTTCATGGTTTGAGAGATGGCTGTGGAGCTCATGGCAGTCTCTCTCCAAACATTGCCAGCCCCTGGTTGTTTGGACCCCTGCTCTCAGCCCGAGCTCTCAGATTCGCAGTCGAACTGTAGGCTGCAATGCCTGAAATGGGACAGAGAGAGAAAGGAAGCTTCCAAAAGTGCTTCTCAAGGCAACACAAGGCCCTGAGGTCGTAGATTAATTTCACAGTCCTTTGACGTACATTGCTTCTCTATTCTCAGATCCACAGGTCATTAGAGACGCTCTCCAACTCAGACTAATCTTTGAGTAATCGTGCAGTGGATCTGGTGATTCATGTGCTGGTTTTCAGGGTTATGCCTGTGTTAACGGATCATAAAGTTCACTGTCACACTAGAGACCTAATATCCCCTTATCCTCCAGTGACTGACAGTGATAATGAATGATGTCAGAAGGGCTATCTGTGCACAAGGACGCTTCCAGCTGCACTGGCATTTATCAAAGTGACCAACTCAAATAAACCCAATATAATTCTGATTTCTCAAAAGTTAGGCATGACTGGCTGATTCTCTACCCATCAGAAGGATTACATAGGACGCAAAAGTAACCTTCCTTAATTCACTGCAGAAAAACTAATGGGTGCTAAAAATTTCTGAATTGGTGACGTGGCACTTAAAAGCTTTTATCGCCGAAGCGATAGACGCACATTTTCTGAGTTTCTGACCCTGATACAGGGGATGTCACTATCTGCCTTCGATGTTCCTTGCTCTTTGCCGGGCTGTTACACATATAACAGAGATTTTTTTTTCATGCTGCACCCCAGCAATTTTTTTTTGGTGTATTAATATTTTTTATTTGTTTGTATTGCTCAATTGTTCTTTACTCATAAAATTGAGTTTAATCATTCCCATATTGCCCAAATTAGGAGGATACAATGAGAGAACTCCATATTTTATACAGCTGTGGCTGCACATCAAAAATGCATCCTTCATGGACAAAAGAGGACCACAAGGACTGTCCAAGCCGACCTACTAGAGGAAGAGTACGGAGACATACAGGATCAGATCAAGTTTTTCCTCATCTTTTACGTAAAATATCAACCAGTCTATAAAAAAAAAAAAAAAACTAATAAAGAAAAAAACTTAAGCATTTAGTCAACTTGTCAATTTGTATTTGACAAAGATGTGAAAAAAGGCTAAACTGGTGATTCCTCTTTGATGTTTGCAATGTCATTCATAGTTTTGCTCCATTGTTCTTTGTCTGCACTGCCTTCTGATGCAGGGTTTGACCAATTTTAACGTGATAGGCTGTAAATGGAGTACACTTTCAGAATAGAGATGGGTATGTTGCTTTGTATATGGTTTCTAAAAGCTACAGGAAATAAACAATTACCACATTATGTTTTTGGTACGTTTGCTTTTGTGTATCTTTTGGTTTAAGACGGCTGCATGTAGTCATGAACTAGAAGAACTCGGAACACATGCTTGAATATTTTTCCATGTTAGCTTTTCTGTGGAATGATTTATGTGCACTTGGGATCTGACCATTTTAGTGTTTCAGATCCCTAGGATTAATAATAAGAGTCTGCTTATCTGTTTTGTAAGTAGTAACCATGTATTATATACTGTACTTATAGTTGTAGCCATACGTTGATATAGTTGCGGAGTCTTTATTTTAATAAGGTGGTTAAAAAAATGCATTTTAGTACTGCGCTCTATGTTTCACACAACTGATGCTTGCAAAATTAAAACTTAATTCAAAATAATAATTATTAATGACCTATTCAAAATATAATGTAAGTTTTATTCTTAATGGGTTGTTTTTTTATGTTTTGTGATAATTGTTCATGGGTCTTTTGTTTGTCCTGAGCAGTTAAACTGCCCACTGTTCTCAGAAACAATCTTCCAGGTACTGGGTTTACAAGATCATCTGCATATTTGAACACTTCACACATTGACTTCACGGTTTTGAGATTCAACTTTTTAATTTTATTCTGAAAACTACTACTACTAAAATTACTATTACATTCAAGAAGGTAATAAGATGCATTAAAATATTTTTTAAAAGGATATCTGAGGTACATTTTATTCTGTTTTGCAGTAATTCATGAACTTAAACGTGTTTAAGGAACAATTGGATTCGATTAGATAAAGAGAAAAATAAGAACATATTAAACCGTTATCAATTGGTATTTTTACACACAGGGGTCACTGTAAGTTACAAGTCGAAGCTTTTTTCTGCAGAACGAGGGTTAAGCTGTATTAGCTGTGCATGGGCACATGGGGAGGCAACAGTCACAACTCACGCCTGTGAATGAACAGTCCCAGCGGCTCGATGACTCTTATAGGAGGAGCTGCTCTCATTCTCAAGTCTCCTACATTTAAGAGCACCCAAGCGGACTGTATACAGGAGATTATCCTTCTGAATAGTTGAGAAGTCTTGACAATCTCGCGTTCGAATTCAAACAAAGATGGATTGTGTCTAACATGGGTTTTTAAATTGTATTCAAACAACTCCACGTCGGCTTTTCTGTGCTCCGATGATTTTATCTGGAAGTCTTGAAGAGCAGCGAGGACTAAACTACGATGTGATCATTTCTATCCAAAGATGTTACGAAAAGTTAACGAAGCAAGTTGGAACACATCGTGGACACTAATACAGTGTTTCTGGCTATAAAGTCCGTATAGATGCGAATCTGAAAGGCAAAGAAAGTGTTTTTGTCCAATGCAGCGGAACAGCAGTCTCGTTTCCATTTGGCTTCAGCTCGAGCTGTGCGCGATGGCTGTTCTCCTCACTAAAGGTGCGTGAATACTGTTTATATGGTCAGAAGAGTCTCCAGATTTATATAATAATTATTTAGTGGAACTACGATTAATTGCATTTCTAATAAAACCAACGAAGTGTATTTACAGCTACAATAAATATGAGTATTAATAATTGTGTATTATTACACAGTAATAACAATGTAACATGAACGCTAATGTATAGAGTGACCAAAGTTTTTTTGAACAGCTATTTATTTTGTATATCTTATTAGCTCGTTTATTTTGCATTGCCGGGTGTGTGTAGCTACAAATATAATGTATAAAAGTACAAATATCAATACTAAATTATGTATTGTTCTGTCAGAGCTACAAGAACCAAAAGTCTTAAAGCTAAATTCCAAACATGGGATCATATGACTTTTTATTTTAATAAAAAAAATACATAATAATAATCAGTTTGGGAACTAGGCTTTAAACAGGTTTTAAGTTCGGAAATTAATTAATATCTATTTTTAAGTTATTTTAAGTATTCAGTTGGAGTGAAGTTGATTCTTTTAATAATTTCTCTTTTCTTGAAACAGGAGAAATACGGTGTTACTGCGATGCCCCCCATTGTGTGGCCACCGGTTACATGTGCAAATCAGAGCTGAATGCCTGTTTCACCCGCACCTTGGACCCTCAAAGTGCCACGTCTCCTTTATCTCATGGATGCTACGACCCTCTGTTGAACTCTGGAAAAACTTGCCATCCAGAGTCTACCCATGACACCATTCATGGATCTGCCACACTTCAGTGTTGCCATGAGGATATGTGCAATTACAGAGGCCTGCAAGATGTCACATACAGAGGAAGTGAAATTCATGGTATGAGAAGGAATATTCTTTAGTTATTACTAGTGATAGTCAGAAATCAGACAATTTTAGATTTTTAGTCATTAAATATGCCCACTTGACCAGTTAACAGAAGTACCTATTGAATTCTACCTTTCTGAATCTGCCAATTTATCAATTTGTCTCGTCAATGAGTAATCCACAGCTTATATTTTCTAATATTTTGTTTATTTTCGTATATTCTGGTCTTTAATAATGTGCATAGGCAAGATCTGAAATGGAGCTTATTCATCAAATTTGCAATATTTAGAAACCACTTCCCCACTGTGATTGGTTGATGGTTGTGAAACAGAGAGTACATTTCATTTCAAAATGAGTAGTTGTTACAAATCTGTATGACTATTTTAGAAAAATCATGTTGTTTTGGACCTCACTGACTTTTATTGAATTGACAAAAACAGTTTAATCGCAAGCTTATTTTGTGCCCCACAGAATAACATACAATTTAAAACAGTGTGTGTCAATTATTTTCTTCAATTGCTTAATAAAAAAATGGCCCTAAACGTTCTCCATTCTTATTCAGACAAACGGCGACATCAGACCGAAGGTAGCCGTCACGTGATTGCACGACTACAGGAAATTCCTTCCTCCAAGGAGGTATGGTTCCGTGCTGCGGTCATCACTGTACCCATTGCCGGCGGCCTCATCTTGGTCCTCCTCATCATGCTCGCCCTGCGTATGCTGCGCAGTGAAAACCGCAGACTGCGACAACAACGGAGAGAAATGCTGTCTCGCCTTCATTACAGCTTTCATGGCCAACACCTCACCAAGAGTCATGTGGCGCAACTGGACTTAGAGTGTATGGTTCCAGTAGGAGGCCATGAGAACTGCTGCCTGACCTGCGACAAGATTCAGCAGTCCGACCTTACCAGCCAAAGACTTCTTTCATTGGTCAGCTGGGGAAAGTATAGTGGCCAAGGCAAGCTGGAGTTTGTGTGATGGCTTAAGAATTTGCTTTCCTCCGTGAGACTTGTTTGGCTAAAACTTTTTATACGTTTTATTTCCACCGTTCTAAAAGAGGTACTACAAACAAGAACTCAAAAGAGTACACTTGAAAGCTCTAACCATATGGTTGTTGCTCTTGAAGCACTTTACTTGAATTAGAGACTTTGAGGAGAAGACTGCTTGTATTATAGGCTGCGACGAGGAGCGGCTTCGTGCTGGTATTCTTTATCACCGAAGGATTCCAAAAAAATGTATTTTGGTTTTATCATTTGCACTTTTTGTATAAAGAATCCATGGTTTATTTGCTTTAATAGTGGAGTAAAACCAGTGTATCAACACTTGTAAAAAAAATTGTAGGGGTACAATATCTTGTCACTGGGGCAGTACCCTCAAAGGGACATCTTTGTACCTTGTTTAGCCCTAATAGTCAAAGGTACCTTAAGGATACATGTTATTCATCTAAGGTATTAATATACACTTTTTAGGGGTAGATAAGGTCTTGGTGACATGCTGTTGTATCAGTAAGGTAGTTTTTGCTAATTTTCACAGTGAATGATGACCGCTGCTGTGTGAATGTATGACTCTCAATGTTAAAGGGATAGTTCGCTGAAAATATACATTTCTGAAACCATTTACTCACTTTCAAACTCAAAAATATGGGCTTTCTGTTGTTTTTGATCATACAGTGCCTCTGAAATGGACATAAAGGTTGTGTATAAATTGAAGTCATCCATATCCATAACTCAAGTCATTTTATTAATTTTCTGAAGCATCATGTCCACTTAAAACAACAAGCCAAACAATTTACACGGTTTATCATATCAAATCATTGATAAACTTGTGTATACAGAGCACAAATGTGCCAAAAACGTCAAACCTTATCGGTGCATGTGTCATAATCTAAAGGAGGTTAAAAGTTTTGAACTTTCATTGTTTGGAAAAAAAACATACACCAGAAACATTCTCCAAATACATTAATTTGTGTTCCGCAGAAAATAATAGACTGAAATGTCATGAGGGTGAGTAAATGATCACCAGATTTTAAGCATTTTGACGAACAATCCCTTTAACATTTCACCAGTCATCTCTGACCTGCTTGTAGATTGTGCTCACTGTAAAGATGTTTCACTGTAAATATTACATGTTCAACAAGGAATCGGTTTGGTGTTTCGTATCTTTATTGTTTCTTGTTCGATGAGATCACATTGGGTGTGTGAAGCTGAACAGAACTAAAAGTACTCAGTGTTGTGTATGATATTGACAAGCTCATTATACCCCGGAGGGAGAAGTCTTGGCTAATGCTTCAGTATGTCAACACGTGCACAGTTGCAACCGCTCGACTGAGGCATTGCAATCATTAGCAGCAGCATAAGGGCATGGCAGTGTAGTGTGGTAGCTATTACAATCATGTCTTGTTTTACAGTAGCGCTACACGTCTGACTGACTCAATTCCCAGGCCACGATCACTCAGACTTAAACTCTTTCACTCGGCTTCTTTGGAAAGAATTTAGATCCTCTGTCTAAACTTACCCTCTCACACTACTTATTGTTAATTCCACTGGACCAAAGGTGCACTTGACACTGGTTTACTCGTTATTTTTGCAGGAAACGCAGTAAATGCACTTAACATTTACTGTCATTTTGCATTTTAGTCCATTCCGAGATCCCAAGTCTTAACAGCGTCTTTCGTATGCTTCCTCAAAAATGTGTCCCTGTTCACTTTCCAAGTCATCGTGGCACTGCACACTCGGCTTTTGGCTCGTTGCACAAAAAGTTAACAGTTATTGTTGGCCCTAGAGGAGAATGCAAGCTTTATTGCAGTGAATGGGATAAAAGGCATTTTCCTCTGACAGTAATAACAGGGAACTTATTCCGTGGTCCACATATATTCTAAAACATAAACTCAAATTCTTTAATGTGCATTTTTCCAGAAAGTCTACATCAGGGACACAGAACCACCCCTTCTTTTGCCTTCTAGGGGATATGGTGGTGCCACTTTTTGTGATTTATTTCACAGTGAAATATATTTGTGAATTGATAACTGGGCCCTTTGTTGGTCTTATTATTATCAGTTTTCCATTTGCGTTGAAATTCCTTATATGATATTTTAGATATACTAATAATCCTCTTCCTTAGTAAATCTTTATTACCTGTTAACAAAAGCCCTCAACATGTCACACTTACAGTGGATTCTCGTCTGATGAAGTGCTATTACAATACCTGCTCAAACATGTCAGATAATGTCAGATAAGTGTTTAAGTGAGTCTTAGAAATTGGAGGCTGTCCAGTGTTCCTGCAGACAAATAAAAAAAAATTAATAAAAAAAGCAAGACAGATTAACTTAGATTTCTCAAAACAGCTCTGACCCCTACCTTTTTATGGGGGGGGGGGGGGGGGTTAGCAATGCCTTGTGCCTTCAACCTTTCAAGACTCCCTCAAATCCCTGGCCTGTTTAGAACATGATCAGCAGAGCAAGTATGCACTTTGAACTTGTAGTGTGAGGAATGTGGATTAATGCATGAGCACAAGTCCTCTCTTCAAGGGCACACAGGTCATTCTCTCACATACAAGAGGCTCATGCCCAAAATTAGCTAAATTAATTATCAGTTCGACATGGTTATCAAAATGATTTAGTTCTGAAAAACTTCTCAACAGCTCTGAATTTGTGTATTTGGACCAAAACATTGGCAGGCAAACAACAGTAAATATAATTTAGCTTTTGCATATATATGCATTATTTGCATATTTGAGTGCGCTACCCATTATTTTGTGTTTAATAGCATATTGTGTTGTTAGTTTAGCAACATCTCCCTTTGGGAAACTACTGGAATCAACTATAAGTGTTGGAGTCTTACTTGTGGTTCCTGTGAAGATCACGAATGATAATTCAACAAGTTCCTGGCATGTACGGCATTCCTAATTAGTCACTTATGCAGTTCCATTGCAGTTTGAATGCTTTATTGAAAGGTAGCTTCCTTTGAAGACAGTAGGGCATGCAGCTTGCTAGGTTTAAGAATAGAGCCAAACAGTTCTCACAGCTTTGAGCTTTAATGACAGATTGAAGAAAAAACTGTCATTTCGAAATGTGTAACTGTGAAAAAGATGTTTAGACAGGAAGTACTTAGTCACTTGCTGTTTACCTCAGAAGCTGCAGATATTCTATACCTTAGGGGTCTCGCACTTGTCATTTTTTGATGTTCACCTTTTGATTTTTCAACTTCAGCTTCAAGTAAGGTGAAGTAAAAGGAAAAATACAGGCTCGTTTGATCCTCAACTCAAAGGACATTCAACAAATATTACATCACCAGGCAGAGGGGAAACTCGTTTAAAGTTTGTTAGCACTGTAATATTTCAACTTTAACTGGCTAGCTGCTAACATTTATTTTGGTGATTCAAGTATAAAAATTGAAGTGACTTGAAAGGAACAAGCCATTTTTATTACAAATATGAGTCAGACTGGAGCATATTCATTACTTTTTTAATTGTTTTGATGGGGGGAAATGATATTCTTATAGAAAGATAAGAATTACGTTGACAAAGCAGGTATTGAACAACAACAATCTGAAAACGCCACATAAATTATGATTAAAAAACATCAAATTTAGGGGGTGTAGCACAACCAGCACTCCCTGGATCTGGGCCCTGTTGTTCAAGAGGGGTGTGGAGTTTGAATTTGAACATTCCCTTTGTAACTAAATGGAGGGAAACAGGATAAAGAAGAGAGAAGAGGAGGTGAGTGAGTTATGAGAAAAACTGAGCTCAAATTAGATTAAATATTCATATGTGCTTTTTATACACATTTGAGAAATGGCAGCTTTATAGTTCTTGAAGTGGTGAAAAGTCATAAAAACAGACATATAGGTGGACTGGGATTCATAAATACCTTTTGGCTCAATGTCCATTCTCGATACAAAATGTTCTACAATCAACAGGAAACTCTGGAGCTATTATCGCTGGAATAATTTTCCTGAATATTGGTAAGGAACTAAATATAACATTCTTATAACAATGAAACACATAGCTGGATAAATTATATTGTGTTAGTCAGATAACTAGTTATCTCTAAACCCACTGATATCGAATCAAACTCGCTCCAAGGCAATACATTTTGCACATTTAACTCACACAATGTTCTACAAATGTTCATCATTCATGAAACAGCAACACTCACTAAAATGTCAGACTCCTAACATTTAATAAATCGTTGTCATATCTTATGTGATTGCAAGACACTTCATATAATTTTTTTTTTAATGCCAATGAACAGACATTGAAGCCACGTTGAAAAACCAATGTACTCAGACTACTTATTTTCTGCCCCCTGTTTAAGAAAGGGAGTGATTTTCACAACTGTAATTTTCAGAATCATGATTAAAGTTTTGAAGTTTGGAAATGAAAGATCTTACAAAGCCTCACCACCACGCAGCCCCACATAAACTACTATGTACTTGTTTATCAAAGCCTCATGCTAACTACTGAAAACAATATTCACAAAGGCAGTCTTGACCTGACAGTGAGGGGAGACCAAAATTGACTCTGTTGGCTTTTTCAGAGAAGCCATATATTTGAGCAAGTCTTACATTTGTCTGTAAAATAGTAACGCACTTGCCCCCACAGCATTTCTCTTTCTGGGTACTATTTTCTTGTGGCCTTGTTAAGTACTTTCCAGTTGGCACACATAAGGTTTGTGCTGAGGGCAGGAGGATTTATTATGCAGTAGTGGCACATATATTCTCCTTTTGCCAGACAAACATAGTGGAAAGTCCAGGCTGCATCACAAGTCAGATTATGGATTCATATATTTCAGAATATTTAATCCAGTTTATTCTCCCTGAAGATTGGGATACTTTACGCCAGCGTTGATGGGGAGACTTAAAGCTGGCCATAGGGTTGGTCACACAACTTTAGTGTTCCTTGTGATCTTTGCTGGGCATCTGTCTCTATGGCTCATCTAGTTATCATGGTCTCTGTTGACACTGAGGATAGATAGACAATATTAGTGTACTGTAGATTCCCATCCACTTACGATGGAACAAGTATGAATGTTATGGGAAGTGTTCTCATTTTTGGTTGACTTAATTTACGCAGCATTATGCATGTCATTTTTGTACGTCATTGACACATATGTATCTGTGCTGATTTTGGGTCAGTTCCTCTTTGTGTTTCTAATATTCATTGCACAAAAACCAGGAACTACTTTTAGATGGAACATTAGTTATGACAGACGGGGAAGTCTATTTGATGTATTGTTTAAAATGTATTATAAATCTCTGTCATCGTTTGATGAGCTGAAAACTAATCCTAACAGGATGCACTGTAGCTGTAGTAGTTACACTTTTTTTTTTTTTTGTCTAAATGTAATGTTTCGTGGTATTTTGGGTGACTGTCTGTCAATCGATGTTATGTTGACTTCTGGGAGGTGTAGTAGTAGGCGATCAAAGGAACACACTGCTCCACAGAGGCTCACTGAAGCCGACACCAGATTTTCCCCTATCATGTCCTGTCATGCTAGTAATTACAAGCTGTCTAATTCTGAGCCAAGCCCTTAGACTCCACGTTATCATGTCTCTCTCTCTGTAAGGTACACGCTGAGAAGATAAACACACATTTCCACACATATCTTTGACATTAAACTTAAGTTCCTGGTCACATGAGATGGAGGGCATTCCAGTGGCTGAGGACTTAATAACAGGCCAGAATGTTTGTTCCTGCGTGTAGGATGTCCCTTTGCCTTATGGCAGTCTAAAGGCTACCAGTGACCAGCCCCAAACAGATGTCTGCCATACCACACATCAGCAGGTCCTCAATGTGCACCATGATAACACAGATTACACAGACAAGTATACTGCCAGGGACATATTAAATCATTATGTTTTAATAATCATATGTACAGCACACAATAAGTAGTTTAAGTTTAGTCTGCTATTTGAGATTACATTTAAAGATACTGTAATTTATTTTAAAATGTACTCAGTTGCAACCTAATTATTACAAATGTGTAATTACAAATATTGTCAAGTACATGGCACATAAGTTTCAGTTGAAATGACATTAAATTCTATTTTAGTTTACTACAAATGCCTGTCTGAACATTCTGTAGTACACTTTAACAATAGTTCAAAGACAATAGAAGTAATTGTGAAATTGTGTAGTTTAAGTTAATGGTATATAGTCCTGTTTAATTGGCTCAAAAAGCACTCTCAAGTTCAGCTAAACGCAGTTAATATAAAGTTATATTTAAACATTATTTAAATCAGTTGCACTGTAAATAAGCAAAAAAGTGTCAGAAATCATTACATTCAGTTTACACAAATACTTTGTACAGTGTTTTCTTTTTATTCTCAATTGAAGAAGTGGACAGTGTTCAGCATGGTTAAGCTTTGCAGCACAATGAATATGAGCGCTGTATTGCACACTAGTGATACATTAACACTTCGGGACACATTTGATGATGGCGACCAGCTCAGCCGAGCTCTCTGACGTAGTCACAGAGTCAAAGATAGTGGCTAGACTTCATGACATTGTGCTTGAGAAACAGAAAGATATTGAAC